>NW_004949121.1:2798317-2817920 GCF_000317375.1 Microtus ochrogaster | reverse complement strand
TCCCTCCTTCCTTCCTTCCTTCCTTCCTTCCTTCCTTCCTTCCTTCCTTCCATCCTCTTCCTTTTTATTTTTAGCAAATCATGGATGCTTATAGGTCAAGCCTTTGAAATGATCTATCTGCACCCTTAAAGTCTGCTTTCTGCTATCAGCCTCCTTGTCTTCTCTTAAAAGCCTTCATTGGTTGCCTTTCCAGGAAGGCTTCTTGCCTTCCCACATTATTTGTGAGCAGTCCCTTGACTGAGTTTTTACTTAGAGATTTTTAATGACAGTTTTTATTTCTGTCTACTCCCATAAACATATGAGCTCCAGGATGCTATGTTCCCTGTGAAGCTCATACTTAGAGACTGACCATGAGCATTCCTCAACACAAGACTTAGTGCAAAGTTGTATTTGGAAGAACTGACAAGCAATGGATATTTTACTTCAATGCTCAGAGCATAATTTTTATTTAGAAAAGACTTTATACCTGTGCTTTCACAGAGGCCATCTGATTCCTCAATCAATTCTGCTACTGTCCCAAGAAATGTAATGGCCACATGATTTCTGGCCTAACAGCATTTACAAATTAGTTCTTTGTTTAGCCAATATAACCAAGAAAAAAATGATGAAAAAGAAGATTAAGGGTTTTTTTTTAATCTAGTTTTAATTACCATTGATCTAAATCTATTCAGCAAACACAGTTTTGGTATGATTGCCATCCATTGCTTGCAGAAAGTCAATCAAGAATTGCTGATATCATAATTAAGTTTACTGTTGATGCTATGCATTAAAAAG
Organism: Microtus ochrogaster; assembly: GCF_000317375.1. Taxonomy (NCBI): domain Eukaryota; kingdom Metazoa; phylum Chordata; class Mammalia; order Rodentia; family Cricetidae; genus Microtus; species Microtus ochrogaster. The sequence continues at coordinate 2,817,146 of NW_004949121.1, read as the reverse complement.
ACTCAGTCAAGACTGTCTTATGTTTATTTTAACAGCATACATCACTAAGATTTCCAATGTTTGACATTGTAGTATCACTCCTGGAATGTAAGAATCATAGTTCTTATGGAAAATTCAGTAGAAAGGCTAGATATATCATGAATGTGTATATTATGGATATGTAATGTAGTAAATATTAACATTGTGATGTAACAAATGCTACAGTTAACATTAACAATGTTCCAAGATGACAGTGACAGGGCCAGGTTAAGAAATTTCAAGTTTTTATTGTCCATCCTGGGCTGGCTCCCATAAAACCAGCAGCACAACTTTGCAGTCCTTTAGTTATTCCATAATTTTATGCATATTTGTCAAGGAATTCCATAATGCTTACTTCTAACTTATTGAGTGTAAGTGATATACACTGTCAAAATATTATAGAAAGGCAAAGGGACAGCATAGGTTCAATAAAGTAGCCAAGTGACCTTCATAAAGCAAAAATGTTCCTCAAATATTGTTAGGAATATGAGCTCTCTGGAAATGCAAGAATCCCAATCAAGCCAAATCCCAACAAGCCAAATTAAGAAATATTCGGGTTTAATGGGATTTTTGTGCTCTCCGGTGGCCCCGAGGGCGAACTGGGAGGCCTCTAATGTGACTACTATGTGTTTCTTCTCTAGGAGCTCACATAAATACCCTGTGGGAGTGGTCCTGACACCTCACTGACATGTTGGGATTTTGAGTCCAGACCAATACAGCTCCCAGGCCTGGGGCTGGGATGGATGAGAGGGCCTGGGGGCTATGCTCCCAACTTAACAAATATCACTTTTGTTTTTACACATGATAATTAGGCTATTTCAAGGGAGCATGACAAGGATCTAAGGAAATAACATGAATGAATCATAAATTAAGCAGAGACTGCAGTAGTAGTTTTTGGTAGGGGTAGGGTCACCGTATGTCCTGTTCTTATGAAGGTAGAAGCTGTCTAACCTGATGGAAAACTTTTAACTCCATCTAATCTATGGATGAAAATGTCTTTATTAGTATCTGCTTACCTGTCTGAAATACATAATCCTTTTCATTTGCCTCTGGCTATCATTAGATTTAAGAATGCAGGTGTAAGGCCAGCCTTCTTTCTGCACAGCTCTTTAGAGAGTCCTGAGCAGCATACTACTGCACATAGAGAGTTTTAATAACTTTTCAGCCCTGCGGATATTTCTTCAGGGCTAAAATTGTTATAGAAAGGCACAGAGTGAAAAATAGGCTGTGAAGGCTCAGGCAGTAAAGATTTACAGAAGTACTGGCATTTCTCTTCCCAGCGGAGCAGTCTCTCTGTCCTATTTCAGATATTCAGACTTTCTGGTAAATTTATGAGAGCATCCATAGCATCCATAGCTCCCCCTTTATCCGAATTACCAAAACCTGCACTTCAGGAACTGCCAAGTAAATGATACCAACACAGAACTACCTCTAGTGCCAGTTCATCTAAAATCTGCTCTTTGGAATCAGTATTAAACTCCAAGTCATGTGAAAAGTAGAATTGCACTATATCATGTCAGTGAGCAAATCTGCTACAAAACTGCCAGGTGAATAGGAAAGTGTTGCTAGGCGGGGACAGACCCTGTTTATTAATACTTTCCACATTATCTACTATCTCCTCCAAAAATTACTGAAAGAAATGGGGAACAGAAGTAGCACAGGTACGAAACATTGTTAAATATAGCAGGCAAGATTCCGAAGAATATCAAAACAGATCACCATGCTAGTGTGAAGCATACCTTTAGGTCTCACAGTAGAGTCTGATTTAGTCTAGCAGCTATACTATGCCAACATTATCATTACAGAACCCAGCTCTTAAAGTCTAATTAAATATTAAACAAACATCCTTCCTAGTGGCTTTAAACCAGAATGATAGACAGCTGATCTTATAGAAGACAGTGTTATCAGTGGCTCACAGAACACCTGAAGTGGCAGTAGAAAATCATACATCAACTCAAAAGACATGAAGTGTTTTGCATTTGCTGATTGTTGGCCCTTCTCTTAATGAGAAAAATCTCTGAAACACAATTTCTATCATCATGTAATTTGCATACATTTGTTGAAATCACCTATTGAATCTTTAATGCCCAATTCTTCCCCTAAACAAAGACAATAGGTTAGAAAATTCTAACTGTACTGTCCCCAAACAGCTCCATTTTCAGGACATAGGTTTCCTGACAAGATATATAAGCAAAGACTATATTGATATATAACGTTCTCCTAATATTAAGGCATATTTATAGCTAAATCCTCCACATCACTACAATATGGCCTCAGGATTGACTGCCCTTCTCCAACACATACTCACTTTCTTTTACTGAAGCATATATACTGTTTTCCCTTCTTCTTCACCCTCTGAACCTTCCAAATGACATTATTCCTGCATTCTAGATAGTCTATTCCCAATGATCTCCATTTCTAAAATGTTTCCTAATAACTGTCAGTTCTTCAAACCTGACTTCAGAGACACATATATAATATTATCGACATGTTTGAGAAATCATCTAATCTTTTAAATTTACATGGTAACCTTTAAAAAAATGGCCCAAATATTCTATGTAAGTACAGCAAAATATTTGGTTTTTAATGTCTTCCTTATATAATTCCCATTTTTGTGTGTATGTGTGTGCATGTGTTCACATGTGCACGCTGTGAACTAGCTTTACTTCTTAGTGTAGCTCGGTCTTGATAACTACAGTTCTGTTAATTATGTGATATTCCTGTGTAACATGAGTTACATATGTTTAGTTAGTTATGATTCCTAAATGCCTATTTGACTCATTTTAGCAAAAGTAGATCAACATTAAATTTTGCTATAGTAGTGAATAATCAATCAATATTTAAACTACACTGTTGATTTTTAAAAGGTACAGAATTTAAAATGTGCCGAGTACATTAAAAAACCAACACTCCAAATAATCATGAATACAAGTTTAACAGAGACAATTTTTATTTTACAAAACACTTTGTGTTCTACACACTATTATTTTTGTTCTCTATAATGACATAAAAGCTGCCTAGTGATTCAAATTATTTATAATTTTTAAAAGAGAATAATTTCATTTATAAAGCATGAATATTGATAATTTGAAGGACAAAGCCTCAGATATGTATGTATTTCATTTAGTACTTAATCATGATTTTTAAAATGTTTTTGTGGATTTAATTATGTGCCTGTGTGTGCCTATGTGTGGGTTTGTGAATGAGTACAAATGCCGCCAGTGGCCAGAAAAGTACATTGAATCCCATGGAGCTGGAATTACAGGTGGCAGTAAGCTGCCCAACATGGGTCCTCCACAAAAGAAACACATGGCCTTAACTGCTGAGGTATCTTTCTTAACCCAGTATTTGAAATGCTTATAAAAACTATATTTTTGCTACTTTTAGTTTAAAATTTATGTTGAAAAATACAACTTGGAGATAAATAGCTTCACAAACAACCCTTCAGAATATGACTTCAGATCTGAGAAAACACATGTCTTTAGATCTCTGAACCTCCCAGAACACATGGTAGGCAGATTCAAGTGGATATGTAATTAATGATTGCTAGACAATTCTGTTGAATTAGAACATTCCTTGTTGCTTAGTATCTATAAATCATATTTTATGTTGGCAATATAAAATGATGATGAGGCTTTAAAAGTCTCTAGAATGGGACTAGAAAAAGAAATATTAAATTTGGGAACCTCTACCCTAAAAGAGATGGTGTAAGATTAGCAAAAAGAGAAATATGATACAGGCAGCAGTGGTGTCAAATAGGAACCCACAAACAGCAGAAGATTCTAAGAACAAAGTTGGAAAGGGGATAACTGAGCACACTCAGTGCATATCTGTATTTAAGACTCAGTCCTCAGGAGGAAATCAGTCACTCTGTGGCAAGTTCCTATTCCAAAGCAGCAGAGATTTATTTATCTTAGAACTGGAGCCCATTCTTAAGGCTATTTCCTTGAAGGAATTTATGTTTTCTATTTTCAGTACAGTTTACAGTAGTGTGTATTATGTAGAAGAACTTTTAAGAAAAATTTAAGTTCCTTCATTCTGATCTTTGCCTTAATCTTAATAGATAATGCAGACATTCAGCAACGCAGTCATGCACTACACTACTACATACGATCTTAAATTTTATTTCATATTGATTAAAGAAAACAATGTCCATAATTGGATTAATCAAAAGTTGTTTGCATTGTGCCTTGTAACAATCCTTTCTCATATTTTATTTAATAGTTATAATTAATAAAATTATATTTTATATTTTAGAACAACTACTTCACACATATTGGGATGAGATTTCTAAAGAATCAATAAAGTGATTATTTCTAAAGTATCATTTCCTGACATTGATACTTTAACAGCTCCAATTGTCCACTTGGGAACTCGGGTGTTTCTAATGCTACAGATAAAGAAACTGGGACACAGTGGACAGTCCTTTACTCTAATTATGGAAAAAAACCAATAGTATAAAATGATTGCACATAGCACGAATGCTATCATTTTAAATTATTTTCAACAAGTGTTTATTGAGCACCCAACATGAGTATTTATCAACAGACAAAATGTCCTATTGAGCTACCTAATGAATATAGAGCAGACTGCATCTACTCTTTCAATGGGTCTTCAAATCTGGATCTTGCAAATAAAGATTGACACTTTTGACCCACTTGTTCAACTGTGAGCTCAGTGGAACCCTAAAACACAGCTTGCTCCAATATGGAGGGGACCTGGAAGGTAATTTAACAGTCAAAGGGTCGGACAGCTGGATACCCCACTCTCTGGGACATCTCCAGTGGGACAAAACCCAGGGGCCCCTTCTCAACTTCCTCTGCTTTTCTAGGCACCCAGCAGGGAGTTTTCTTGCAGCTGGGCTACCCCCAACCCACCCTGCTCCCACGCCTGCATGTTCACCTGTGAGCTCAGTGGAACCTTGAAACACAGCTTGCTCAAATACTGAGGGGACCTAAAAGATAGCCACAGCAAAGATTGGATCAAGACGCCAAGACACTGCCACCTCATTTGAAGGAAGAGATGCAAGAATTCCTCTAACATCCTAAAAAGCAACATGGTAACACCAGAACCCAGAAGACACACAAAAGGAAGATTTGATCATCCTAACCCAGAAGTAGTAGAAGAAAATGACTTTAAATGTAACTTTATGAAAATGATGGAGACTTTTAAAGAGGAAGTGAAAAACTCCCTTAAAGAAATGGAAGAGAAGACAAACAAAAAGTTGGAGGAAATTAATAAATCCCTTAAAGAAACCCAAGAAAACCAAGAAAAAACAATCAAATAGGTGAGAGAAACAGTTCAATACTTGAAGACCAAAATAGAGGTCATAAAGAAAACACAAACCAAGGGAATTCTGCGTATGAAAAATCTGGGTGAACAAACAGGAACTATAGAGACAAGTATAGCCAACAGAATACAAGAGATAGAAGAATCTTAAGCACTGAAGTTACTATAGAGGAAATAGACTTATTGGTCAAAAAACACCATTAAATCCAACACAAAACATACAGAAAATCTGGAATACCATGAAATGACCAAACCTAAGAATAAAAGAGGGAGAAGAAAAAGAATTCCAGCTCAAAGGCACAGAAAATATATTCAACAAAATTATAGAAGAAAACTTTCCCAACCTAAAGAAGCATATCCTTATAAAAGTATAAAAAGCTTACAGAATACCAAATAGACTGGACCAAAAAAAGTTCCCTCAGTATATAATAATCAAAACACAAAACATAAAGAATAAAAAAGAATATTAAGATCTGCAAAGGAAAAAGGTCAAGTAACATATAAAGGTAAACCTATCAGAATTACAACTGACTTCTCAATGGAAACCATGAAAGCCAAAAGGTCCAGGATCGATATGCTGCAGACACTAAAAGACTATAGATGCAAGCCCAGACTACTGTACCCAGTAAAGCTTTCATTCACCATCGATGGAGAAAACAAGATATTCCACAACAAAAACAGATTTAAACAATACATATCCACAAACCCAGACTTACAGAAAGTACTAGAAGGAAAACCTCAACTCGAGGAAACTAACTACACCCACAATAACACAGACATCTGATACCCCCCCCACCAGCATAACCCAAAAAATAGAAACACACAAATACTACTACCAAAAAATACTCTGAGTTAACAACCACTGGTCATTAATATTGCTTAATATCAATGGACTCAGTTCTCCCATAAAAAGACACAGGCTAAGAGAATGAATCCAAAAACAGGATCCAGCCTTCTGCTGTTTACAAGAAACACATCTCAACCTCAAAGACAGACACTACCTCAGAGTAAAGGGTTGGGAAAAGGTTTTCCAATGAAATGGACCTAAGAAACAAGTGGGTATGGCAATCCTAATATCTAACAAAATTGGTTTTAAACTAAAATAAATCAGAAGAGATGAAGGACACTTTATATTCATGATAAGAATATTCATCAAGATGAAAACTCAATCTGAAATATCTATGACCCTAATATAAGATCACCCACATATATAAAAAATTGCTAAAACTTAAATCACACATCAAATTCCACACACTAATAGTAGGAGATTTTAACACTTCTCTCTTGCCAATGGACAGGTCAATCAGACAGACACTTAACAGAGAAATAAGAGAACTAACAGATGTAATGAATCAAATGGACTTAAAAGACATCTATAGAACATTCCACCCAAACAGCAAAGAATATACTTTCTTCAGGCACCTCATTGAACCTTCTTGAAAATTGATCACATACTCGGTAACAAAGCAAACATCCACATATACAAGAAAAATTGGAGTAACCCCCTGTGTCTTACTACATCACCATGGAGTAAGTTAGAATTTAACAACAATACTACTTCCAGAAAGCCTACAAACTTATGGAAACTGAACAGTCCACTACTGAATCATCCTTGGGTCAAAGAAGAAATTAAAAAACAAATTAAAGTCTTCCTTGAATTCAGTGAAAATAAAGACACAACATATCCAAACCTATGGGACACTAGAAAGCAGTGCTAAAAGGAAAGTTCATAGCACTAAGTACCCACATAAAGAAAATGGAGAAAGCTCACATTAGTGACTTAGCAGCACACCTGAAAGCTCTAGAAAAAAAGGAAGCAGACTCACCCAGGTGGAGTAGAAGACAGGAAATAATGAAATTGAGGGCTGAAATCAACAAAATAGAAATACAGAAAACAATACAAAGAATCAATGAAACAAAGAGCTGGTTCTTTGAGAAAATCAACAAGATTGACAAACTCTTATCCAACCTAATCAAAAGGCAGAGAAAGAATATCCAAATTAATAAAATAAGAAATGAAAAGGGAGATGTAGCAACAGACACTGAGGAAATTCAGATAATTAATAGGTCTTACTACAAAACCTGTACTCCACAAAATTGGAAAAGGTAAAAGAAATGGTCAATTTTTAGACAGATACCACATACAAAAATTAAATCAAGATCAGGTGAGCAATTTAAATAGACCTATAAGCTATGAGGAAATTAAGGCTGTCATCAAAAACCTCTCAACAAATAAAAGCCCAGGATTGGATGGTTTTAGTGCAGAATTCTACCAGAACTTTCAAGAAGAGCTAATACCTATTCTCCTCAAAGTGTTCCACATAACAGAAACAGAAGGGTCATTGCCAAACTTTTTATGAGGCTACAGTTGGCTTAATACCAAAACCGCACAAAGACTCAACCAAGAAAGAGAATTACAGACTAATCTCACTCATGAACATGGATGCAAAAATTCTCAATAAAGTACTGGCAAACCAAATCAAAGAATACATAAAAAAAATCTTCCATCATGATGAAGTAGGCTTCATCCCAGAAAAGCAGGGCTGGTTCAACATAGAAAAATCTATTAATGTAATCCATCATATAAATAAACTGAAAGAAAAAAAACATGATCATTACATTAGATGCTGAAAAAGCATTTGACAAAATCCAACACCCCTTCATAATGAAGGTCTTGGAGAGACTAAAGATACAAGGAACATACCTAAATATAATAAAAGCAATATACAACAAGCTGACAGCCAACATCAAATTAAATGGAGAGAAACTCAAAGCAATTCCACTAAAATCAGGAACAAGACAAGGTTGTACACCCTTTCCATATCTCTTCAACATAGTTCTTGAAGTTTTAGCAATAGCAATAAGACAACATAAGGAGATGAAGGGGATTCAAATTGGAAAGGAAGAAGTCAAACTCTCGCTATTTGCAGATGATATAGTAGTGTACATAAGTGATCCCAAAAACTCTACCAGAGAACTCCTACAGCTAATAAATACCATCAGTGATATTGCAGGCTACAAGACCAACTAAAATATATCAGTAGACCTATACACAAAGGATAAAGAAACTGAGAGGGAAATCAGAGAAATATCACCTTTTACAATAGCCACAAATAACATAAAATATCTTGGGGTAACACTAACCAAGGAAGTAAAGGACCTATTTGACAAGAACTTTAAGTCTTTGAAGAAAGAAACTGAAGAAGACACCAGAAAATGGAAAGATCTCCTATGTTTTTGGAGAGGAAAGATCAACATAGTAAAAATGGCAATCCTACCGAAAGCATCTATAGATTCAATGCAATCCCCATAAAAATCCCAACACAATTCTTCACAGGCCTTGAAAGAACAATAATCAACTTCATATGGAAAAGCAAAAAATCCAGGATAGCCAAAACAATTCTATACATAAGGAAACTTCCAGAGGCATTACCATCCCTGATATTACAGAGTTACAGTAATCAAAACAGATTGGTATTGGCATAAAAACAGAGATATTGGACAATGGAATTAAATTGAACACCTGGATATTAATCCACACACCTATGAAAACCCGATTTTTGACAAAAAGCTAAAAATATACAATGCAAAAAAGAAAGCATCTTCAACAAATGGTGCTGGAATAACTGTATGTCAACCTGTAGAAGAATGAAAATAGATACCTATCTATTGCCATGCACAAAACTGAAGTCCTCGTGGATTAAAGACCTCAATATAAATCCAACCACACTGAAGCTGATAGAAGAAAAAGTGGGAAGTAGCCTGAACTGCATGGACACAGAAGACTACTTCCTAAATATAACCACAGTAGCACAGACAATATAAGCAACAATAAATACATGGGACCTCCTGAAACTGAGAAGCTTCTGTAAAGCAAAGGACACAATCAATAAGGCAAAAAGGCAGCCTACTGAGTAAAAAAAGATCTTCACTGACCCCACATCAAAGGACTGATCCCCAAAATATATAATGAACTCAACAAATTAGACATTAAAATTCTAAATAACCTAATTAAAAATGATGTACTGAACTAAACATGAATTCTCAACAGAAGAATTTTAAATGACCAAAAGATACTTAAGTACATGTTCAACTTCTTTAGCTCAGGGAAATGCAAATCAAAACAACTCTGAGATACCATCTTTTTTTTTTTCTTTTTTTGGTTTTTTTTTTTTTTTTTTTTTTTTTTTTTTTTTTTTTTTTTTTTTTTTTTTTTTTTTTGGTTTTTCGAGACAGGGTTTCTCTGTGGTTTTGGAGCCTGTCCTGGAACTAGCTCTTGTAGACCAGGCTGGTCTCGAACTCATAGAGATCTGCCTGCCTCTGCCTCCCGAGTGCTGGGATTAAAGGCATGTGCCACCATCGCCCGGTTCTGAGATACCATCTTACACCTGTCACAAAGGCTAAGATCAAAAACACCAATGATAGCTTATGCTGGAGAAGATTTAGTTAAGGGGAACACTCATCCATTGTGGTGGGAATGCAAACTTGTGCAACCACTTTGGAAATTAGTATGGCGGTTCGTCAGAAAATTGGGAATCAACCTACCTCAGGATCCAGCAATACCACTCTTGGGAATATAACCAAAAGATGCTCAATCATACTAGAAAAGCATTTGTTCATCTATGTTCATAGTAGCATTATTTGTAATACCCAGAATCTGGAAACAATCTAGATGTTTCTCAACTGAACAATGGATTTTTAAAAATGCGGCACATTTACACATTAGAGTACTACTCAGTGGTAAAAAACAATTACAGCTTGAATTTTTCATGCAAATGGATGAAATTAGAAAACACTATCCTCAGTGAGGTAACCCAGACCCTAAAAAATGAATATGCTGTGTGCTCACTCATAAGTGCATACTAGCCATAAACAAAGGACATTGAGCCTATAGTTCATGATCCTAGAAAAGCTAAGTAATAAGATGAGCCCAAAGAAAAACATATATAGACCCACCTGAAAATTGGAAACAGACAAGATCAACTGACAAAATTGGGAGCATGGGGGTGGGGAGTAGAAAAAGGGGAGAAGGGGAGGGTTGAGGAGAACTTGAGGGAATGGGATAGTCGAGATGGAGGAAGAACAGATATCTTGATTGAGGAAGCCATTATGGGGTTAGCAAGAAACGTGGCCCTAGAGAAATGCCCAGGAATCCACAGGGATGACCTAAGCAATAGAAGAGAGGGTGTCTGAACTGGCCTTGCCCTATAGTCAGACTGATGATTATCTTAAATATCACCATAGAAACTTCATCCAACAAAAGATGGGAACAGAGGAAATGACCCACATTGGATGACTGTACTGAATTCCCAAGACCCAGTTATGAGTGGAAGGAGTGAGAGTATGAGCAAGGAGGTCAAGGCCGTGAGGGGTTCACCCACTGAGACAATTTGCCTGAGCTAATGGGAGCTAACCAACTCCAACTGTACTGGGAGTGAATGTGAATGGGATCAAACTAGTTCCTCTGAATGTGGATGACAGTTGGGGCAGACTGAGGGGCCACTGACAGTGGCACTGGGATTTTTCTCTACTGCATGTACTGGGATCCTATTCTCTTTGGATGTATACCTTGCTTAACCTAAATATAGCAGGGAGAGCCTTGGACTTTCCATAGGGCAGGGTGCCTTGCCTTCTCTTAGGATTGGAGTGGGAGGAGTAAAAGGGTGAGTGAAGGGAGTGGGAGGAGGGGAGGTTTGGAATTTTGGATTGGTATTTTTTTAAGTAATAAAACAATAATAATCAAAAATCAAGATTGACACTTTTAAAATAGAGCATGACTTACCTACTTGTGAACTAGCTTCAATCTCATCTTCTCAAATATGTATCAGTGATATATCATGGCAGGGGAGGAAAAAGTCATTTGAACAATGGCTGCTGGACATAGAGGCATCAATAGTAACTGCTCGACTCAAAACACTATTACATCAGTGGCTGGGGATGCGCAAACTGAATTTAAACAACCTGCATTGCTGCTAATCTCTGCACATCTGACACAATCTGTGAGTTATAAGAATGCTTAACTAATTACCAAAGTTTATTTCTTATTTTTTTAGAAATTCATGCAGTATTTTTTTCACATTTCTTCCCACCCACCAACTCTTCCCTTCATGTTCCTTCTCTCTCTTAAAAATTGAAACAAGGAAGAAAGCCACTAGAACCTGTGGGACCTGATTTGTGTTGGCTGATTATTACCTAGCAAGGAGCTTGTCCTATCTTGTTGTTGATATAGCCAGGGTCAAGCCACGGAAGACAATGATTTCCCTGGCAGCTGGTTTGTGAATCACTTCTTGTCTGGAGTTGGATTACTGTGTCCACTTCCTCTCGCGCGTGACCTCTCGCGCGTGCTGGAATTTTGTCCAGTTTGAACCTGTGAAGGTCTTGTGCATGATGTAATAGATTCTGGGTGTTTACATGTGCATCTGCCATGTTGTGTTTGGAAACTGCTGTTTCCTTAACATTGTGTGTACCACTGGGTTCTTCTTCATCTTCATCACAAAAACACAGGTGATAACTTGTCTAACTTCTTGTATCAACAGTACTAACCTGGTTTATTTAGTCAGTTACAACATAAACATTCATTATTGTTTCTTCTAATTATGCAGAAAATTTGCATGTTAGCAGACATCCACTAATACATGTGGCATAATGATTCAGAATTACTGTATATCTCTTAGGAAGAAAGTTAATGTTAAATTCCTGGTATTCCCAGCAGATAAATTCATATAATAAATAAATGGAGCAAAATGTTTATATTTTATCCCAGAAATAATATAATATCAAAACAATAAAAAGCACCCATGTGTGGGAACTGCAGCCCCGAGTTGATATCCCTGCCCCCATTTGAGGTGCTTATCTGCAAGGAACACATAATAAATTTCCTCTGCTCCTGGAGCGGGGAAGGAAGGAATTTTAAGTGCATGGTGACCAGTCCTTGATCCCTGCTAGGGTCAGGTTACAGTCCCTTCGCAGCCCCCTCCTCATTTTGTGCCATGTTATAAAACCAGCCCAGCAGACAATAAAGAGAGCTGTTCCAACTCAAGCTCATGCTCTGTGTATTCGTTCAACCTGGACACCCTCCGCCGAGACTCTTGGTTCCAGCCCGCACTGGCAAGGCACCCATGAATGAATTCATAATACTTTCTCTTCAACAGGAGAAGATGTTCTAGAAACTCTGTGGGTTAGTCCATGTCTTCTCTTCAATCTCCCCTCACAGAAAACAAAGCCTCCTCAGTCTTTAGTGACTAATGGGGGAAATAAATGGGATTTTGAAGAAGAATCTGAGAAGTGTCCAGGCGCATTACTGTGGAGTGGCTACAGGCTGCTCAACTTAAAGAAGGAAAAGGCTATCATGGAGCTAAGAGGGAAAGAAGAGAAAAATAGGTGTCTGACTAGAATTCAAATCATATGCTCCTTCAGCAGTTCAAACCCACATCTTTCATCTTACTTATACCAACTGTGTATTTTTAAATGTGTTTGTGGCCGTCTGTGTATGTTGATGTCTGTAGGTATCCACAGAGGCCAGAAGTTATTGTTAGATCCTCTGGACCTGAATTTACAGGCTGTTGTGAGGTATCCAATGTGGTTGCTCATCTCTCAAGCTCTAATTTCCTTATTTCTTTCTTTAATTTATTTTTGATATACAAAAGTTTTATATATTGGAGATGATTATATACATGTGAAGCAATACCTACAATCTGTGCTATTGACTGGTTCTCTTCTCCTTTTAGCTGTACTGTAGCAGGCCTGGGTATTGTCTAAAACTCCGTCTATGTCCATATTTCAGAGTAACAATGGGAAGTTTATCTTCAAACTGAAAATCACCTAGATACTATGTCAAGGTCCTAGGCAAAAATTCAGTATTTAATAAGGACAAGTTAAAGGCTATGCTATATAATGACTTTTTATACTGAGTAATCAAGACTTGATATTGGTAGCAGATAAAATACAGAAACGCATACTTCTCTCTCTCTCTCTCTCTCTCTCTCTCTCTCTCTTTCTTTCTCTCTCTCTCTCTCTCTCTCTCTCTCTCTCTCTCTCTCTCTCTCTGTTTCTTCTCTCTTCCCTCTCCCATAACCTGTATACTTTTCTTCAGTGTTAATACTTTTTATGGTTGCTGAAAATGAATACATACACTTATAACGAATATTTTTACATCATTTACAAATCCCAGTTAACTTCTGCTTAGGATCTGTGTGATATTTTCCACTTGTAAGCACTGTGATAGTTTGAATGTAATTGGGCTCTATAATCTCATTGGGGGTGGCACTATTAGGAGGTGTGTCTTTGTTACAGTGGATATGGCCTTGTTGGAGGAAGTGTGTCACTCTGGGGTGGACTTTGAGGTTTCCTAATCTTAGGTAATCACGAAGTTTGTCAGTTGACTTTCTATTGCCTGTAAGATGCAGGACTTTCAGCTTCAGCACCATGTCTGCCTGTCTGTAGCATGCTCCCTATTGGGATGATAAAGGAACGAACCTCTGAAACTGTAAGTAAACCCTCCTCAATTAAATGCTTCTCTTTATAATAGTTGTAATGGTCATGCCATCTCTTCATAGCAATAAAAATCCTAGCAAAGACAGCTACTAAGCTGAAAATATTAACATTTTTCAATAGCAAATATTTTATATGCCCCAAGAGGAATCACACAATAGTCCTTAAATGACTGCTTTACTTTCATATCATCCTCAGAGTTTATGTTCTATGATGGGAACTGACTTTTAGGCTGAGTTGTATTCTTAAGTATTGGTGTTTTCTGTTTTATGTGATTTATATCATATGTTTATATTCCAAATTCTTTATTTTATAATTTTTTTATAAAACAAAATAATCTTTGATAATATACTCATAATTTTTGTGGTAGTAGGCTTGTGTATGTGTTTATATTACTACCGTATATTATGCATTTTTATCATTCTGTGGTATTATAATGATTGTGTGTTTGTTTCAAAGCTTTTGTTTTAAGAGAGAGTAAGGTGTGCTGTTGAAAAAGAAATAATTGCTTGAAATATAAACAACGGTAATGTATTAAAGGAAAATAAGTAAGGCGAATTTGACTGTCTAATTATCTCTATTGTTTGCTAATTTTCAAAATAAATATAATACAAAAATCATGTCAGAAAAAATATTTATATTAATAAACCACATATTTACATGGCTTTAAAAATTATGAAATAACCTTAACTTTTATATTTTGCTCCTAATTAAGAAAGAGTGTGCAGGTGTGTCAACTCAATGGAATAAGTTAAAGTGATAATTTTTTATTTAATTGATCAATCTGCCATGCCAACTTTGATTCATTTTTTTTCTGTTTGTCAGCAAATAAAAGAGAAGTATGTCAGTTCCTATGAGACTTGGCTCTACTTAAGGCCACCAAAGTGGATCCATTCAGAATAATACCTGGGGGAACCTGATGCAAGAGCCCCTTGCACATAACTCACAGGTATATCTTGACGCCTATAGAAGTTAAGCATGAGATAATGTGACAACAAGGCAAATTACTTAAATGTTGTTTGAGTATAGTTGTCACAGTCTCAGCACCCATGACATCACATGCTTCTCTCCAGGTGTTCGTACACATGATGCTACTCTACTGGCATATATAGAAGGGACCAGTGTAATGTCCTAATCTCACAATTTTATTTAGCTGTGTATTTAAAGAAAAGGAGGATTAAACAGTTTAAACCCCATTTTACCTCCACCTCACATAAAAAATATTTAATCAGTACCCAATGTGAAAATATATGACCATTTTTGGAAAATATTAAAATGGAGATTCATCTTGCTATAGTTACCAGGCTCCAGTCAATGGAATTAATCATGTACCTCTGACATGGCAAATGTGTACTGCATCTGAGAAAGAAAGCTGAGAGATGACAGAGATGAAAAGATTTGTTTTATTAGTTCATGTTTTCAGAGTCAGAGATCTGTAAGCTGATTAGCAATAACATCCTAGACATTATATTTTCATGGAGAATTACCAATAAAATTCTGAGTTCATTGCATTGTTAATGCAATAAAGTAAGCTTTGGGTCATGTAGACATATCCAATAGATGAAAAAATTTGTGCTATATTTTGAGAAGATAAAAATATAAAGTAGTTTATAGCAGTTCGAGGAAGATAGAGTTTTGTCTTTGCATTGAGCGACGACTTTATTAATATTTACCTCATATAATTTATATTTCTCCAAGTAAATGATACAATTCAGTGAGTTTGATATATTCACAGTGTGCAACCAAGAAGAGTCTTACATTCTAAACTGCAGTGGTCAAAACTAAGAGAGCATATGAAGAAACCAAGATTTCCATCATCCGACAAGCACCCACACGCAGATCTGGTAGAACAGAGGCTAAAAGCAGGGCTCTGAGGTACAGGCTATGGATCATGAGGCAACTGACTGCGAATCATCACACTAAATCATGGGAGATGAGAGTTCACCATTCTCAAAGGCTTGCAACTTGACCAAATGGTTTTAGTACAATGAGTTTCTAGATTCAATTGACGAAGTTCATTGCCTGGGTCATGGGGAGTTGACTACCATAATAGTGTCATACTGAGGACCAGTGAGGTTATCAGAACATGCGACATTCATGAGTAAAATTATGAGTCCTGAAGATACTTGCTTATTATCATAAATAATCTCTAATGCTTATACTTTTATATACTTTTGGTGCTTAAGTTCCTGTGTTCAGTCAACATATTATACATATGACATAATTGTTGCTTAGATTTTGACTCATGCTAAGTAAAAATACAGCAGTTTGTAGGGAAGTGAAAATCAGTGGGTCAACAATGTTTATGTCAGTCTGCCATAATGAAATACCAGGGAAAGAAAGAGCAATGGCACACTTCATTATTTTATCCTTTCTACATTATAGCTTTCTTCCAAATGTAATTTCTTATGGGTAGTCTAGATTTAAAATTATGTTTCTTACTTAGCAATTGATAAACTTCAGTATAATAAATTACTCTAACTAGCTTATCTTGGTTAATTAAATCTAAGTGTCTGAATAATGTGATTAAGTTGTGTTCGGGTAATGGTTGCTGTGGAAAGCTACCCAAAATATCAGAAACAGTAAATGTCTGTATATGAGATGATAGTAAACTCCTACAGCAGCACAGGTTTCTGATTTCAGAGACTAACAGTATCATTCATGTGCACAAACAGAAGCATTTCTGTTGATGCAAGCCCATGAATTACATCCCACTGTGGTAAATACAAATGATACTTAAAGGCATGCTTCATCCACACTCATACAATAATTACTCTGAAATACTACAGAATAATTTCAAAAAGAGAATGACTTCTGGACCCTGGAATTGAAAAGATTCTCTGTCTTCAAGGAATTCAACAGTATAGTGAGGACAGGGGATGTGCTTTACAGCAAAATGCCAGCTAAATCTCCTTTTTCCTTCATTGAGCAATTAGAAGTTTTCTTCATATTTGAGTTAAAAATCAAAGAATACAAGCAAATACATTACAGTACATATAGACCTCTGACCTCTGATTCTTGAAGTACTAAAGAACTTTACGTTCGTAGGAAATAAAATTGATTGCTCTAGATTGAATTCCTTCAGACCTCCAAAGTCAGGTACTAGGAAACAAACTATCTGCAAAAATATATATAAACATTATATAGAGTTTCCTTGTGTTTGTTGTGAATAAAACCAAGATACAGAGGTATAAAACTGCCTCAAACAATACACTAAGAAAACACTGAATAGCTACTTTGTTCTGTCATAGCTTTTAGATAAATTTCTTTGAGAATTTTATATATGTATCTCATTCCCTATTTTCCCTCCAATGTCTCCTGTAACCCCCAAACTCATGAAATATATATATCTCTGCTCCCATATACACCCTTCCCATTATCCCAACCATCCCATTTCCCCAAGTTCTCTCCATCCTCCCTTTCTCACTTTTCTCTCCTCATCTCCTTTTACCCCCATCCCAGCCCACCCCCAAGATCCCAATTTTTTGCCAGGTAATCTTGTCTACTTCCCATATCCAGGAGAAGATGGATGGAGTTAGAGACAGAGACCCACATTGGAGCACTGGAATGAGCTCCTAAGGTCCAAATGAGGAGCAGAAGGAGGGAGAACATGAGCAAGGAAGTCAGGACCGCGAGGGGTGCACCCACCCACTGAGACAGTGGGGCTGATCTATTGGGAGCTCACCAAGGCCAGCTGGACTGTGACTGAAAAAGCATGGGATAAAACTGGACTCTCTGAACATGGCCAACAATGAGGGCTGATGAGAAGCCAAGCATGGGGTTTTGATCCTACTTCATGTTCTGGCTTTGTGGGAGCCTAGCCAGTTTGGATGTTCACCTTCCTAGACCTGGATGGAGGGGGAAGGACCTTGGACTTTCCACAGGGCAGGGAACCCTGACTGCTCTTGGGACTGGAGGGAGGGGGAGAGGAGTGGGGGAGAGGAAGAGGAGTGGGGGGAGGGGGAGGGAAATTGGAGGCTGGGAGGAGGCGGAAATTTTTTTTTCAATAAAAAAAAGAAGAAAAAAGAGGAAAAAAAAGAAAAAAATGAGTTCAGCCACTCAGCATAGGAGATAGGCCTCAGAAGAAATCCATCCCACTAATGCCTCTATCTCACACTTGTAACTTCAGAACTGTGAGAAAATAAATTTCTTTTCTTAAACCACTGAATATATCCAAGTCCTAAGATTCATCAAGACAGATATTTATTCCCAAAATAGATCTTCTTATACTTTTCCAGTTCTAACTACATTCCCCTACCCCACTGTGGTGTGTGTGTGTGTGTGTGTGTGTGTGTGTGTGTGTGTGTGTGTGTGTGTGTGTGTGTGTGTGTGTGTGTGTGTGTTGTGTGTAAAACACAGGTCAATAACTCAGATTACTTTTATAAACACTCTAACACAACACAATCCATTTTAACATAACATAATCCAAAAATGTACTGATCTGATTACATATTGAAGTAATATGGTAGAAAATATATTATCTTTGCTTTTCATAAATAAACCATGATCTTTTATAAAGAAAACTCTGTTTATAATAAAAAGGGAACTTCTAAGATATAGTAGGCTGTAGTTTGAGCCAGTGTGTCTCAAGTGAGTGGCAGCATACTGACTGTGCATCATGTATGTTCAGACCCAAGGCAGTTCTGGGAGAAAGGAAACACAAAAGAGCCCTTCAGAAATTCCTGAGGTTCACCAGGATTTCAAATTAAGCTTTTGTCATTGCATTCTTGAAAATTTTTGATCATTGACAAATTTTCATGACCCCATGTTCAGCTAAACAATCCCTCATGGGATCTAAGTCCTAGTTTTAGACAGAAAGATATCTCTGAGAAAACACTTCACTCTAGCTCTGGAAGAGCTGCATTCTGAAATCTTCAGGAATGCAGGGGCTATCCACATTTCATTGCAAAGGGGTATAGCATTCCAGTCAGGAGAGGTAGATAGATAGATAGATAGATAGATAGATAGATAGATAGATAGATAGATAGATAGATAGATAGATAGATGATAGATAGATAGATAGATAGATAGA
>NW_004949121.1:2719443-2798217 GCF_000317375.1 Microtus ochrogaster | reverse complement strand
AGATAGATAGATAGATAGATAGATAGATAGATGATAGATAGATAGATAGATAGATAGATAGATAGATAGATAGATAGATAGATAGATAGATAGAGCCTTCACATACAAGCATTGGTGAATAACGATAAGAGACTGTGAGATGCCCAGTCCTAAGTGAGCCATCTGCATCTCAGGCCCTTCTACCAAGGTTCAGAAGTCATTGAAGTAGAAGGGACAGTGTGATTGTAAGAACCAGAGGCAGTGGAAGATTAGCAAAAAACCATGTTTTCCAGTCACAACAGGGCAGCAACAGGACATTTGACACATGAGCTCACGGTATTTGTGACAGAATGCACAAAACCTAAGCAGAGTCAAGCCAAAGCAAATCCCAGAAAGGACACAGGTAGGTGGGTACAAAGTTCCCCACTAGCTGAAGGACTATTGGCAACTGATAGTTGAAGGAAGAAGGAGAACAGGTTTTCTTAGAGATTCTAGTCCCTCATAGATTCACCATAATCTAGTAACCCTCACAAGAATACACAGGCACCTAAAACCAGACTAACAGTGCTCCCAAACAGCCAGAAGTAGCCTGGAATAGTATGCCCACATTCCCCAAAAAATGGACTATGGATATTTTCCTTTGTTTAAAAAAAATAAGAGGGGGAAGTGGTACGGGAGAATTATCTGTATTCTGTCAATCATATTTTAAATAAACACTGACTGGCCAGGCAGGAAGTATAGGTGGGTCAACCAGACACGAAGTAGAGATAGGGCAATGAGAACAGGAGAATTCTAGAAAGGAGGAAGCCCATTCCTCCCAGTCCTGCCCAGATCACAGAAGAAGCAAGATATGATCTGCTCTGATGAAAAAGGTACTGAGCCACGTGGCTAACATATATAAAAATAATGGGCTAATATAAGTTATAAGAGCTAATACGAAGCCTGAACTAATTGGCCAATCAGTTTATAAGTTATGGAGACCTCTGTGTAATTTTCTTTGGAGCTTACTAGTGATGGGAACTGGGTGGGACAGAAACCCCAACAAGTAGGCCCTAATGCTACAAGGGATGGATATGGGAGGGATTGGAGGAGTTGGCTGAACATGATCAAACACATTGTATGAAAATTTCTAAGAATTAATAAAAGTTAAAAATATTATAATAAGGAATTTTCCATAGCCATCTATCCATATAATTTTCTTAATAAATTATGACTTAATGAAAAAATTGCAAATTACCTGTCCTGACCTACCATGAAAGACTTTAGGTAGTAGCCACATTGACATGCTGTGCGTTAGGCAGATAATGAAACATTGAGAAGTCATGTGTGCAACTAAAAACTTAAATTTCTCTCATTTAGGAAGGAGGGGAGACTATAAAATATTGATAGGAAATGAACTACTTCTCCTGTGGGTCTAAAGATATAAGAGAAAAAAAAAACAAATGCTAAGTAACTTCCTTCTGAAGAGTTAAAGGCTTTTGCTGTTGTTTGTTTTAGTTTCTTCAAGACAGGGGTTCCCTTGAAACTCACTCTGTAGACCAGGCTGGCCTTGAACTTGGAAATCCACCTGCCTCTGCCTCCTTTGTGCAGGAATTAAGAGTGTGCCCCCCACCCTGGAGCTAAGTTAAAGATTTTTAAATAAGGTTCATCCAGAGAGTAGGCAGTTCGTTACATGTTGAGGGAACTGATGTTTTGGGTTGTTTACAAAAGATACATGTGAGTGTTAAATAAGCAGGAAGGGGCAAATCTTTGACATCTACAAAGCTGTGGTTTGAACTGGGGTTAAGTCCAGCTCATTTGATTGGTTTTCCTGTTTATTACCTTTTTCTGTCTTCTACGTAATCACATGGGACTTATATTGATAATCAAGCCATTTTCTACTCATTCTTCTTGTTTAGTAATCAAATAAGCAAAGTACAACATGACCAAACAGAACCACCACATTACCGGACACCATAAGAAGCATTTTCAAGATTATCTAGTTGCTTTCATGTGTGTCTGGACTCACTGGGGAAAATAATATAATGTTGAGAGGATAAGAGGAAATTATTTAAAAGTCAGTGGAAGGTTTCTTTGACACCTTAATAATGAACTATGTAAATAGAAAGAACCATTTTGATAGTGCAAGAAACTCATCCTTCTGAAACAAAATATGTACAATCTTCTCTTAGACAAATGATGAGTGGTACAAGTTAGAAAAAAACTGTATAATGATTTGTGGTACTCAATATCTTGACATAGAGTATATGAAGACATAGTTACAGAGTAAGCCTTTTATTTTAAAATTTAATTTAATTATGAAATTAAAGAATATTGTTGGATGTTAGTTCATTCTACTCAACCAGCCAAAGCATCTCACAAGGCTTACAGACCTTTAATGCTTACCCATTTTTTTTGCAAGTGTATGTTGTGATGGTTAGTTCTTTCTACTTTACACAATGTAGAATCACCTGAAAGAGGGGCCTCTGGGAATATTTAAAGGGAATTGCTTGATTGCATTGGTGGAGGTGGGAAAACCTGCCTGCAGTGGGTAACACCATTCGCAGGTCAGGAAAGTAAGCACGGATGGTGTAAGAGTGCAGAATTGAACTGAGTATAAGCATGAAGACTTCTCTTCATTTCTTCCTGCTCTTGTTTGTGGATGCACTGTGACGAGCTGTTTCGAGTATTATTTTGACTCATGGACAACAGCAGACTGAGACCTTGACTAGTAAGCCAAAGAAATCCTTCTCCCTCAAGTCACATTTCTCACACTAACATAAAGTGAAACTCAGACACAGCATAATGAAGTCAGTGTGAGGGTTTAATGAATCTCTGTATTTTCAATGATTTTAGTAACTTATTGATTACTGTATTTCTTCAGAAATGGATTTTTTTTGTTTAAGTTTTAATTTGTAAAATGCGGGCATTGCCCTCCAATTTTAGCGGCTACACTGAATAGTACTTGCTGGGATCCCATAGTTTTATTCTAGTACCTAAAACTGACTTTCCTGATCTTCAGTATTCCTATATTCTATTTTCTTTGCACGCATTTCTCACAATCCGTCTATCACTGTAGGAGAAGATTCGCTTGACTCTTATTCACAAACTGCATTTAAAACTAGGGCACTTGGGCTGGGGATGTAGTTTAGGGGGCAGAGTGCCTAACTAGTATATACAAGGACCAGAGTTCCATTCCCAGGACAGACATTGGGAGAAATCTAGGCCACTGAAGTCCTTACAATGCGCTATTCAGTACTGGAGATTGTTTTGTAAAGAGACAGAATGAAATAGTTTTAGCCAGAAGAACCACTTATCACCAGACACAAAGATGTCCTAACACCACCTCCGCAGCTGGTGGACATAGCAGCTCTGAGGTCCTTCATTCTGACATTTCCTATTGTCACCTATTGTTACTGTTGCTGGAGAAAGTGCACAAACCTAGCATATCTTGGGCTTAATGAATGTTAATTGACTGGACTCCTGGTTTTCCTCTCAGCAGGAGCTGGATGTTTATTTAACATTTGCACTGCAGGGGACAGCAGGCTAAAAAAGCTGCCCTGAGGTTGTGCAGTGTGAGGAACTCCTAGCAAGTGTTCCGTCTCTTTTGATTTGTTTTTTGTTATTCATACAAACTGTTTTTAGACAGCTGTTTTTCAAGGTTTAGAAAACAGTGCACAGAACGACTCTGAATCTTTTTTTCCTTCATGAAGAAAGGGCATCCAACTTTATGAACTTGTCAACTTTAAAAGTGATTTTTTTGCAAATGAGTTTTGATTTATTTATTTATTTGTTTGTTTATTTATTTATTTATTTTTATTGAGAAAAAAGTTTCCGCCTCCTCCCAGCCTCCCATTTCCCCCCTCTCCCAATCACGTCCCCCTCCCTCATCAGCCCAAAGAGCAATCAGGGTTCCCTGCCCTGTGGGAAGTCCCAAGGACCCCACCTCCATCCAGGTCTAGGAAGGTGAACATCCAAACTGGCTAGGCTCCCACAAAGCCAAACATGAAGTAGGATCAAAATTGTTGGCCATGTTCAGAGAGTCCGGTTTTATCCCATGCTTTTTCAGTCACAGTCCAGCTGGCCTTGGTGAGCTCCCAATAGCACAGCCCCACTGTCTCAGTGGGTGGGTACACCCCTCGTGGTCCTGACTTCCTTTTGGCCAAAAGACACTTAAGGTCATGCTCAACTTCTTTAACGATCAGGGAAATGCAAATCAAAACAACTTTGAGAGATCATCTTACACCTGTCAGAATGGCTAAAATCAAAAACACTAATGATAGCCTTTGCTGGAGAGGTTGTGGAGGAAGGGGTACCTTCATCCATTGATGGTGGGAATGTAAACTTGTGCAACCACTTTAGAAATCAGTGTGGCGGTTTCTCAGGAAATTTGGGATCAACCTACCCGTGGACCCAGCAATACCACTCTTGGGAATATACCCAAGAGATGCCCTGTCATATGACAAAAGCATTTGTTCAACTATGTTCATAGCAGCATTATTTGTAATAGCCAGAACCTAGAAACAACCTAGATGTCCTTCAATGGAAGAATGGATGAAGAAAGTGTGGAATATATACACATTAGAGTACTACTCTGCTGTAAAAGTGATTTTTTATAGCCTCTTTAAACACCATCTAATTGGTTTTAATTGTGGACTAATTTTATTTCTACAGACATTTTGATAACATTGCTAGGAAATAAAATTTTATGAAATCAACAATCACTTTTCTATAATCAATGTGATTATGACAAACCTTTAAAAGTCTGTCTTCATCTAGCAATGCCTCAGTCGAAGGCAAGGGTACTAACACTCCTTAAAGGAAATTATGATGGCTAAGCTGTTTTCAGAAAACAATACATGTGAGAGAAGATGACAATAAATCGTTATAACATTTTAATTCTCCCTTCACTGACAAGTGTAGGCATGGAATAAAATGCCAGGTAAAAAGGAGTTGCTAGGAGATAGAATTTAAAGTCTGGTTATCTTTCCAACATTGTAAAAAGAAACATTCAAAACCAACATGAGGTGAAAATAATAGTATATGGATATTATGATGACAAAAAATGATCTGAAAATCTCTTATATCTAAATATCCTCTCTTGTTTATTTCCTCCTATCTACATATATCTGGGCTAATTCTTACATGTGAATGTTTAATATCGAAGAGACCCCACCTTTAACCAACAGCCCTTCCTAACAGGGTGAAGAAATTGCTCTGTAGTAGGCTGCCAAAGGTGGATCCAGTTCCCTTTGATTCACTTATCTGTCCTTTCTTTACTAACCTTATCCCCTATGCCTGTATTCTTGATGACCAGATAGATTACTGTAAAAAGTAGTCAGAAACTTACAGAGGCTTCCCATATTAGTCCCGCTACTACCATAAGACAAATCTTGGCTGTCCTAATGTTCCCTCTCATCTTCACATACAAAAGGAATCCTTCCACTTCTACACTCAAGACTCATGGTACCCCAAATCGTAGGAGGGTGTCAGTAGTGCCCTGTCTGGGATGATTAAAATGGAAAGAGTATACACACCACTATTCCACATCTAGGTATAGAACAAAGTAGAAAAACCAATCCAACATTCATCAGAGGTTCTTGTCTCCCTAATGTTGGCCCTCTCAGAAGACACTGATCCTACCTCTCTGTCCTCACGGTCTCTCCATCTCTTGTTTCAGACCTTAACTTCTGCATGTCAGCTATTAAATAACACTCTGCTTGGCCACTTTGGAACATTCTGGTTGTGTGTTCCTCTTGGGTCAAACTTATATCCAGCATTAGTGGCTCCACCCATCTGTCTTTTAGACTCTTTTATCTTGCTGCTAATTAACTGCTCTGAACCAAATATCACTACTACCCTTTTGCTCTCCCACTTTTTAGTATTGCTGACTTCTTTAGATCTCCAGGGACTCATTAATGGGCATACTGGGTTATTCAGAATAACACATTATCAGCCAGTCCCTATGCCTGAATGTTCACAATGTCTCTCTCCTCCGTGGTCTTGGACTTGTGCCCTGATGTTCCTATTTCCCAAACTAGGACGATACCTGGTGAAGATCCCTTGCCAGTTCCCATCTTCACCCAAGACCTCCAATGGGTATCCCAGATCATCCTTACCATCATGAGTCAAGTAGACTCACTGTTTGCCATAGTGCTACAAAATCAGTGAGGACCTGCTAGCATCAAAGGGTGACCTTGCCCTCTTTCTTAGGTAGGAATGTTGTTTCTATGTCAACAAATCTGGTATAGTAAGAGACAAGATTCGACAGCGCCAGACAGCCCTGCAAATTCTTAAAGAACAGCCAGTGGATTGTTGACACGATGTTGCCTTTCTTCACTCCCCTCCCCCATTTCCAAAATCTACTAATTGCTCCTTGTCTTATACACTTCTTGTCTAGATTTCTTGAACAACAAATTCAAAAGATTTCTAACCAGACTAATCAGTTGTTATCACAGGATTATCAGTTCATGCCCATGGAATCAGAGGCCTATGACCCCTGATTATAAATGATAGTGAAGATCAAGCTTGGCCCAAGGACTTCTTCACCCCCACACAACCTAAAGTATTCTAAGGATAATGTTGCCCTCTTTCCTGATCCCTGACTGGTTACCAACAGTAAACAAATAAGGGAGGAATTTAGGGTAGCAGGCCAGTTGAAAATCATGCTGCCCCTGACCTGTTTCTGAGGCCCAGGACTTGGAAACCCCTACACCCATGACTCGGGGTTAATGGCCAAGTAATACTTTCAACTGCCATGAAACTTTATTTCTGCTACCTTACTGAGTCTGCTTCAAAGACTCTAGAGCAGCCAGACCCTTTCAACAGCCTACTGCTGTCGCTGTTCCGACTCAGAGACAGCCGCAATTCTGCAATTCTCTCCAATAAAGCTCTTGTTTGAGGTTTGTTTTGTGGTGTGGCTTTGCCATATTTCTTAGCTCCGGATTGCCAAGATACCCTTGTGCTAGAAATCACGTCCTCCTTTTGGTTTTGGCTTAATTCTAAAACTCTTGTTAAGGTATGATTCTCATCTCAAAATGCATAATATTATTCTATAAACTTTCTGTGCTTCAAGATTTGTAAATTTATTGGGCTACATATATGTAAAATCTGTAATAAAACATTAACTTAAAACAGAGCAAGAGGGTTGGTGGTTGAAAATACATAGGAAACCTTAATTTACTGCATGTGCAACTTGGATTCAACTCTTGTTTGGAAAGAAATGGATGTTTTAGAATTATAGCTCATTTCCAAGATATTTTGGATTGGCATGAATTTTTATTTTGTTATTCTTGTCCTGAGAATAAGTATAACAGATGAGGAAAAAAATCATAAAGTCAAGGTTTATAAAAAATTGGGAAGCAATACTAAAAAAGCTGTGATGATTAAAAATGTAATAATTTTTATTCTTCAATCAAGGCAATATAAATGAGGTTTTGTTTACTTTGTTCTTTGCTGTTGTTAAAAACACAGCTAAATAACAGGTCTTCTGGGTGTCATCTTACCTCAGAATGATGTCATGGGTTAAATGTTTGTCCTTGAATGTTCTCAAAGTTCATTGATTCTGCCAACAGTGTTTTATGATATGTAAAGATTCTTCTAATAGTTTTTTTTTATCAATTTTAGTTTTCACTTTAGACAGAGGGCTATGGTCAAATACGTACCTGAACTAACAGAATATACCAGTTCATGACCCCGAGACCCAAGCCTGAGACATATATTTAAAAAGTCCAATATAGAAAAATACAACCAGAATCAGAATCAAGTAGGAAAGGTCCAGAAAGGAAGCTTTCTCAAAAATAATCAGCCAAGGTCACCTCCTGACTTAAGACTGCTTGCCTCTGCTGAGGTTTGGATGTCAATATGACAGTCACTATCTAGGACTGTCATCTGTATTTTGATCTCTGATTTAATATACGACTTATGGCCAACAAAGGTTTGATGTCATGAGATAATATCTGACCAAGACTTAAGACAGACGAAGATGGCAGAGATGTATTACTCGAGATAAATAATAATAGAAGCTGGAGAAACAGGGTGAAGTAGGATTTAAAAAAAATAAATATGGTATAGGAGTTGAGAAGTTCAGGTATTAGGGTCAAAGCTATGAGTACCAGACACTGAGATAGTTCTGTCTTATTATGTAGCGAGACAGTGGCCTAAGCAGTTTGGCAAGAGCCAAAGGAATATCATTCTTTACCTAAGGTCTATTCTCAATAAGAAAAACTGATTTGAAAATATGTGCCTGGCCTCTTTGTCTTTGCTAACTTTGCTAAGCTTTGGGTAAACTGAGCCTCGTAAGAAACTGTTATATATAATTGAATATAAAAGTATTTTAAAAAATAAGATTCTCAGTCTCTCTATGAACTAATTCACGATTTGACTTTTTTTTGGTAATAAAAGAACTTCAAAAATTGTAATTTTTAAGGCTCTAATTACGACATTCAGGTTAATAGTCAGTCACCTTATAAATGACCAGATTCTTGGACATGCTCAGAGCTGTGCTTGTGGTCATGCTACGAACAATTATAATTCATTGACAGGGATAAACTTTATCTAGCTTTCTGTATATGTTTTCAAGATTAAGTGGAAAGCAGGTAACTAAAAGCAAGTAAGGTTTATTTAAAGTCACACATACTTAATAGATAGCCTTCAAAAACTCTTAAAAGACCTCCTGAAAATACCACTCACAGTGTTTAGTGGAAAGAACTGCCCATGTTAGACAAAATTGCCAACTTCCAGAGGCAGCCCTAAGGTCCAAAGAAGATGACTTCACCTGGATTGTGGCAATGCTAACCACTGGAAGAAACTGCCCTATACCTGATCCATCTCTAGGACCCATCCCTGATTCTGGACAAGCAGGACGCTGAAGAAGTGACTGCCCAATTTTTAAATTTTCCTTTGGTTGCTTTACTTTCTCTTCTCCAATTTTTAATCAGTTTTGTGACGTTCATGTCATGCATCCCAGTCCAGCTCATTCCTAGCCCTTTCATATCTGCCTTCTACCCTCATAACCTCCCCTGAAGAAAAAATAAATATTAATTAAAACAATGATGTCTGGCTGTGGAGGCATCAGGGTGTCACAGGCTCACACAATGCACTCTTTTGTCGGCTTCACTTGAAAATGCTCATTTCACCTCTTGATTGAAACCCTTCCATTTGGGTGTGATGATGGAGTTCATCCCTGCTTAGCTATTTGGTATACGCAAGAGCCCCGACATTTTGTATCCTAGTATTTGTATCCCTAAATGTATGTTTATGACAGTTCAGCAGAAAGAGGGAGCGCCTGTATTGACAAAGCTTTCCAGTCTCTTGGCCAGAGAGAAATGTGCTCCTCTCCTCATACCCCTCATCGAAATCTTAGGATTGGGAAGAGCTGGAACCACTCTTGGGGCAACATGCACAGTAATGGCTTATGTCAACTACAAAAAATGAGACTCCAAATAACCTAGGATTTATTTGCATTAGGAATGTTGATTGCAACATTAGAAGAGCAGGTTGACTCAAGCTGAGGTGGTCTTAGAGCATGGCAGGACACTTGATCTTATTTACACAAAGCAAGGTTACTTGTTCTTAGGGAAACTTGCTTCTTCTATGCAAACTACTTAGAATTTTCATAGATTATATAGCTGAAATTGGGAAAAGGGCCTATGAGAAGGATGTAAATGGTTCACAGTTCCCCTTTCAGGATCTTCCTGGTTAGTAGCTGTGCTGTCAGCCATCACAGGGTCCTTAGCTCTCTCGCCTCTGCTGATCATGGTTGGCCCCTGCATCATTAATGCCTAACACCATGAATAAGTTCCCCATTATGAGTTTTTAAGATGATGAAAATTACGTCCCAAGGAGGAGAGGTACCCACCACAGATCCGACAGAGGGTATGTATTAATTTATTTATTCATACGCTTTTTCACCTTTGTGGCGTTGATGAGCTCATATCTTTAAGATTTTGTATTTAAGATGGGCACACACCTTTAATCCCAGCACTCGGATGGCAGAGGCTGGTGGATCTCTGTGAGTACAAGGTGAGCTCTAGGACAGGCTTCCAAGCTACACTGAGTAACCCTGTCTCAAGAAAAAAATAAATAAATAAAAAGGAATTTGGCCCTAATACTGTTTTTCTCCACGAACATGAACTTGTGAGAAATTAAGTTGTTTCAGACATGAGGCTGTTTTGTTTTGTTTTTTTTTCCTGTAGAGAGATATAATCTAGCAAGGTCACAACCATTTCTAAAGCAAAAGGCTGTTTCCTTCTTAGTTAGGGAACTATATTGACATACAATCCATGGGATGATATTGATTTTGTCTTAAGCTTGTGAACAGGGATGCAGAGGAGACTTTGACGAGAAAAAGATATGATGAGTTGGATTTCATTTCATTTGAGAGCAAATGTTCAAATATTTGTTTGATAAAAATTTATTCTAAAACTATTGGAGAAAATTCTGCAGCTGAAAAAAGCTGCTGAGAGGAAAAACAAGTTACTTAGAGAAACTTTAAATATTATACTGAAATTTTAATTAACTAAATATTTATATATATAAAATGATATAGGTATAAAATTGCAATGACTTGATTTGTAAAATTTGTGTGTATCCTTCCTTCTTTTTTCTTTCTAAATTATTTTGTTCATATTAGAAATGGGGTAAATTAAGTTTGTGAAGGTTTGAAAAGCCGTATTTTATGTAACCTTCAGTTACATAGCTGATATTGATGTAGTGTATGTCCAAGGGCATAAATTCTGGTTGCCCGATGAATTAATTTAGGAACAAAGATTATTACAATGTTTCAGTAGTTCAGAATTTCCAGAAATATTTGAGCAGTCACTTGGATGTATTTAAAATTTTAGCACTATATCTTCTTTAGTATGTTGGGTGTGGCAATCTACAGAAAATCCTACTTACAAGAATAAACAGGACACCTTGCCATTTGAATGCAACTTCTCCCCCTGAGTAGTATGCAAACCAGTTTAGCAATTAATCTTCGTGATTGCACTACTTTGAGTTAAAATGAGGATAATGAATTATATATCATAGGCTCCTTAGATGTTTTGAAGAATTAAAATAAAATGAGATAATCACATGTAAAAGTTACCCCATGTTGGATCTTACACAGAAAGCTTTCAAAATGAAAGAAGCACTCCATGGCTCTTTGATTATCTAGAAATTAGTAGATACTCTAGGCTGCGATCTACTTCCCGTCCCACTGTGAATAGCCGCTGGAAATAAGGACTGAACTTTAATAATGTATAAATCAAACACACTGTGAACAGATTCACCTCCTAGAAATTTTAATTGTGCAAAACTTTTCTCATTGGTTAGAGATGCAGGACAATGTGTATGTGTGCCATTTTATTCTTGAGGTCCCTGTTCTCATTGGTTAGTGAAACAGGATAGTGTGTGTGTGTTCCTTTTTTCTGTAAGTTTCTCCATTTGTTTCCATCTCCCATGGCAGGCTTTCCTTTGGTCTTCTGAATCCTGCCTTTACTTTGCTGAACTGTAGCCTGCAGATTCCTAAGAATGGAGAATGTGTTTTACAAGACTTACAAGTTGTTTCAAGCAAGTCTTCATACCGTTGTTCCTCAGTTGCTTCTTATTGTGTGGTCTTTGGAAGGCTGCTGGCATATACTCTCCATAGTCTGAGCTACTGGCCTATATTCCTATGGTCCTGATGCTCACGAGAAATGAGATCAACTGTGGATCATTTTACTAAAATAAGTCTGGTGTGTGTGTGTGTGTGTGTGTGTGTGTGTGTGTGTTTGTGCATCACAAACTGGATTTCACATGTGTGTGTGTGTGTGTGTGTGTGTGTGAGAGAGAGAGAGAGAGAGAGAGAGAGAGAGAGAGAGAGAGAGAGAGAGAGAGAATACAAAGTTGGATTGGTAAGGAAGTGGTATGTGTCTGAGAGGAACTAGAAGAGGAACTGTACATGATCAAAACACGTTATATGAAATTATCAAAGTTAAAATTTTGACAATAGTTTACAACATTTATCAAGATGGCTAAAATTTAAAAGTAAAGCCTGCAAATTTTGAATATTATAAAATTTTAAAGATATATAACCTGAAAACCTCCACATATAAAATTGAATTATACCAAAGGGCACTTTTTTCCATAGACACAGTTGCCAAATGTCTTGTTCTACATAGTGCAAACTAAGACTAGAACAACTTAAAATACCAGATAAGAGGCTTAAATAAGAAGCAAGCAATGTGTGGTACTGTGAATAGCACGTTTGGAAATAGCCGGCACCCCTATACATTTGGAAGTGCTTAATTTTACTCCTCTTTATCTAGGATCCTTAACGTCCCCTCAGGGTGCCATAATAAGATACACATCTGTGGTAGGAAAGATTTAAATAATCAGCTTAAAAGAAATCAGGCAAGTCTAGAAGACGGTGTTCATCCCGTGTTTTCATCCTCTTTTCAGGAGCAGTGTGGGTAAGTTTAAGGAGAGAGACAATCAATGCAGATATGGTATGCTCACACATTCAGACCATTACCAGAACCTCTCATGAGTACTCTGTAGTGTAAGAGGGCAAAATAAGAATTGTTACCGGATTATAGTAATAAAATACACAGTACAAACAAAGTTCAGAGTTCTCAATAGCAACGGATATATTTTTGCATACTGTTACTTGCATTAAACAATGATAGCAGGGTAAATAAAATACAAATTTATAATTCATAAAAATGATTAAATTTTAAGGAAAGCCAAGAATACGCGTTCTAAGAGAAATATGCTATCTCTTTTATTCTTCTAAGCTCTCTTAGAGAAATATGTTGTCTCTTTTATTCTTCTAAATTAGAATAATTTAAGGTTGAAGAAATTCTTGGAAATCTTTAAGAAAAAGTCCGGAAGACATTCTGTAAGTCTATGTCACCACTGTATTGTTTTCATTTTGCATCAGTGTTATGTAATAAATTGAAAGAAAGCATCTTTTGTGTGTTGTACAGTGGATTCCCCTGACTACCTTGCTCCTCAGAACATGGTGAGATGTAGAACACACTTTAATCTGCTCTGTCAATCACACATAACTATTGCATTTTACAATTCTTGTTGACATAGGTGATAAATTATCACTCCTTGGTTTTAAAGGATTGGCATTTAGAATCTCACTATTTCCAACATCATGTTAAGATAATTCAGCTAAATAAAGTAACTTTACATCAGCAATGAATTTGTCCTCAAATGAGAAATGACAAAATTGGCTGACAGTTCCCAGGGAGCAAACAGCTCCTGTTTCCATCTCATTGCTGTAGAACTGTCTCTTTCAACATGCCTCAGATATATTTTCCTTCAGCAGACATCTCTTAGGAATATCGCAGAGAACTGATGAAGTCAAATTTAGATCAACTAAGTAAATTTTTGCACAAATTTTATCCTAGAAAAAGTATATAGAAAAAGGAATTTTGTTCAAGAATTAAAACCTTCTTCAGAGAAACAAATGCCTAGTGTGTGTATGTCTCAGGGATGGACAAAAGATGCTGTACGAGATACCTGCAGAAAAGTGATCCGGTAGTGGTAATCTCATGGCGTGATGCTTCATGTAACACCTCAGAAATCAATTTTGGAAGATCAATTAAACTCATTTCTAATTGCTAAAATGACAAAAATTGTCCCTTCAAAACATTAAAATGAGGCCGGGCGGTGGTGGCGCACGCCTTTAATCCCAGCACTTGGGAGGCAGAGGCAGGCAGATCTCTGTGAGTTCGAGACCAGCCTGGTCTACAAGAGCTAGTTCCAGGACAGGCTCCAAAACCACAGAGAAACCCTGTCTCAAAAAACCAAAAAAAAAAACAAAAAAACAAAAAAACATTAAAATGTTCCTTCAGTATTTACTCATGTGTGCACTACTATGAAATCCTTTTTCCAAATGCATTTAATGAATTTTTAAAGGTATGTATCACTCCCTTAATTTTTAGCTTCCTGTAAGTGTTTTTACACTTCCCATAAGTTCTTTCTACATTGCTTTTTAATTTTCACATGCTCAGATCAAACAAGAATAGATTGAAAATTTCTACATAGAAATACCCAGGAATTCACTTATGTCTTCTTATTATCTCCTCTTCATTCTGCTAAGAATTCCCGTTTTTGACAATTAATTACAGTGCTCACAATAGACTAGAAGGAAACAATTCCTATGCTCTCACCACAGTGAACCTAAAATCACTGAACAGAGCAAATCTCTCAGCTCTAGTCAATCTGCTGAAATCTATTTAATCTCCATTTGAACTCCCTGATAATGGAAATGCATTTGTCAAGTTTCTGGGTTAATTTAATTTAAATATAAATGTTTGTGCTGTAACATTGAGTTTTTGTAATTATAAAGTTTTTCTCAACCTTTCTAATGCTGAGACCCTTTAAAACAGTTCTCATGTTGTGGTGACCCCAAATCATAAAATTATTACTATTTTGTTTTTTATGTTTTTTTTGAGACAGGGCTTTTCTGTGTAACAGTCCTAGCTGTCCTGGAACTAGCTTTTGTAAACTAGGGTATCCTCGAACTCAGAGATCCATCGGCCTCTGCCTCCACCTTGCTGAGATTAAAGGCATGTGCCACCACCACCCAGCTCCATAAAATTATTCTAGTTATTACTTCATAACTGTAATTTTACTGCTTTTATGAATTGTAATGCAAATATTTTTGGAGAGAGATGTTTGCCAAAGGGGTCATGATCCCAAAGTTGAGAACCACTGTATTGGACTCATAAATACTATTAAAGAGTTAAAGAGTCTAAAAAGAGACACAGTAGGCTAAGTATCTGCTCCACAAGCATGAGAACCTCAGTGTAGGAGGGCAGAGCACACATAAAAGCTAGGTATGGGGTCATCTTCCTATAACCCTGGTTCTGGCAAACAAGCATTGGGAAACCCCAGGGGCTCACTGGATGGCGAGTTTAGGACAAACAGGGAGATGACTGTCTCAAAACAAACAAACAAAAAGAAAATAAAAATGTGATAAAGGAGAGACACCATGATGTTAATCTCAGGCTGTCACATGCATCTGCTTGCAAATGTGCACACATACCACATACACACACAGACACAAATTT
Source organism: Microtus ochrogaster (assembly GCF_000317375.1). Taxonomy (NCBI): domain Eukaryota; kingdom Metazoa; phylum Chordata; class Mammalia; order Rodentia; family Cricetidae; genus Microtus; species Microtus ochrogaster. The sequence goes on along the minus strand of NW_004949121.1, from coordinate 2,783,209 downwards.
TTGCGCACACACAAATTTTTCAAAAATAAAATTTAAATTTTCTACATTATAGTACACAAACATAAATGCTATTGACATCTAGGCTGTCTCTTGAAATAGACAGCTATAATAATATAAATTATAGATGGAAGATCAATATTATAGATATAGGTGAAATAAAAATAAGACAGTTTAATTTTATAAAATTTGTTTCCTAATGCTAATTAAGTTTCTATTATTAGTTTTTATGAGTACTTTGCTTTGACAATAAAAATTCTTAGAGATAAATATGTAAGCATTATATTTTTTAAAACATATTTTAAAAATTAATTTATTTGTGAATTTTCATTTATATTCTATGCAATAAAATTGTGCTTGATGTATGGAGTAGAGAAGGCTTGCACATCTCCACACTGGCAGTCTAGGAGACGAAGTGTCCTATTTAAGAAACTATAACACAGAATGGGAAGCACTTAGATACCATAAAAGAATATCATGCTTTGTAGTTGCAGAAGTGGAAGAAAATCAACATCTAGTTTGAGAGGGCAGTCCAGGGCACCAGTGCCTTTAGCTAAGCTTCCAACAATAGTTGGGCTTTGGACATATGAATATAGGTGAAAAGGAAGCATGGGCTGAAGGGCAGAGGCAGATGCATCTACAGTATGGGCAAATGATCGCAGAGGGTATAGCACAGTACATTCAGGGTTGCCTGTACAAGAGTCTCACATCGACAGGACAAGAGAATACTGTAACATGGCTAAAGTCAATGCCAGGCATGGAATGTTAGCAATTTCCATTTTCTATTTACTTAATTTCCTCTCAAATTTTACTTACTGTGTTTAAGAAAGTAAATGCGTACCAAGAATTTTCTGTAGAAATTAATACAGATTCTGGAGGAGACATGGCTCAGAGTCAAGAGCACAGGCTCTTCTTCCAGAGGACCCGGGTTAAATTCTTAGCACCCACATGGTGGCTCACATATTTGTCACTACACTTCCAAAAGATCTGACACCATCTTCTGGATTCTGTGGACACCAGACATATGTGTGGTGCAGAAAATATAAACTCACGTGAAGCACTTATACACATGAAATTAAAATAAATCATAAATAACAAATGGGTTAATTTAGTTCCTATGGCTCATATGCTCAAGGCTTTGTTGCTAGGCTATGGTGTTACTGAGACATGGTAGTACTCTAGGATATGACAGTAGTTAAAGGAACTTAAGTCACCAATGCACACCCTTGAAGGAGATATCTAGGGAACGCCTGTCCTTCCTTTCCCTTTCCAGGCTGCTATGCCCTATAGCGCTTATGTATTTCCTTACTCAATTCCAAATGCAAAGGAACACAGGATCAGAAGCATGACCAAAGACATAGAACCAGTAGGTGCCAAAGGTCTATATCAGTCCTGAGAAATTTTGCTCCCAAGTCCAGGCTCTCAGCCAATTTCTCTCTTTTCCTATGTTTATGATTTATCAATAACTGTTACAAACTCAAGGAACAGTAAGTTAATTTTAATATTATAATATGCACATTCTCATGAACTTGATTAGCGTAGCAGCCACTCCTGCTCAATTCTCAGGTTATTTTAGCCCACACCCTTGAGTAGACATATAAAATACTGTGACATTGATTGGTATGACTCAGATGGGATTCTGTAGAATTCTAGACCTAATGTCATTTTCAAGGTCCTAAGTTCCATTTGGCTCCTCTGGCTTTGACCTGTAGAGATCTTTCACAGTTAAGCTATTTTCTCCAACTAAGACTACCACTACTGATCAACTTAAAGACATTGTAAGGAAGGGTTGAGAATAATCAGAGACTGACATATTTTTTTTACAGTAATTTTCCTATTGATCTGATGATAATTTATACTAGACAAAGCTATATAAGAGAGAGAAATAAAATAGCAATAAGGAAAAATAAAGAGCATGATTTTTTGTTCATAGATGAAGTCATTTAGAACAAACCGTAAATAAGTGTTTGTTAGGGGCTGGAGAGATGGCTCAGAAGTTAAGAGCATTTCCTGTACTCCCAAAGGTCCTGAGTTCAATTCCCAGCAACCACATGGTGGCTCACAACCATCTGTAATGGGGTCTGGTGCCTTCTTCTGGCCTGCAGGCATACACACAGACATAATGTTGTATACATAATAAATAAATGAATATTTTTTTTTTTACAAAAAGTGTTTGTTAGAGGTTCAGGAAAGTGCAAGCTGATGTCTATGATTAAGGCACCCACTCTTCACATATCCTGAATTACCAAGTAATCGGGTGCTCTGTGGACTCTCACATGGAAGTGCTCTCAATCTTTCTGTCATTAGCAGTGTTACAAAAAGTTTTAAAGCAATGAAAGCAGTTCTGTCAGATAACCTATGGAGGCATTATAAATTGAACTTAACACATACATATGCAGTTAGCTGAGTCAAAGGAGACAGAGTCAGAATATTTTTCACAATAGGAGTGTCTATGCAAATCTGCTTCTGTTTCATTTTAAAGAATCTTAGGATGAATATCAAGAAGCATTTATCAATTCTCCTATGAAAATGGAGACTAAGCAGAGGAGCAGAGTGTAACCATGAGATGGATAACTTTGATGCTTAAATAGGAGAGATTGCACTGTGCTAACTCTCTTTAGAGTAACTGCTGTCTTTGGTAAAACAGCTAAATTATTCATGAATGATCTACCATTCATTTGTCAATTAAAACATTTAGACAAAAAATTTGACATTTATAATGCATTCCAACAATTAATATTGAATTTATAATTAAAGAAAGTTAGGGTTTAAAAATTTATCAACATTTTCCCAATGTTTCTTCTCCTTCAAGAAGTATTCTCAAGGTGTGTGTAGTCATCTTCATGTTCAGTAGACAGACATAAAACAAGCTGTATGTAAGTACATTTCATATACTTTTATACTAAGATATCATGTACATGAAGCAGAAAATTTTTTATCGTATAACATATTACAAGCAATAAATTAGCATTTGTATGTATAATGATTGTCATGTAGGTCAAGATGTAGAAAAAAACAATTAATACTTCTTTTAAGTATGACCATTAATCTTTCAAATATTCATTTTGTCTGTGTTTGAACATCATAAAAAGGATCATAAAATTGATACACGTTAATACCTGAATTTTTTCATTTCACAACCTGTGAAATTGATTCATCTTTTTGATGGAAATTATAGTGATTTTAAACTTAACACTATATAAATTTAATATGTAATATTTGTCCTTTAAGCTGTTACTGTGTTATCTCAAGGTACAGTAAAGATGTACCTGGAGGTACATGTAATAAGGCTGCTAAGAACATTTTTATGCATACCAGATTTCAAATGAATGTATAGACATTTGTTATGCAAACACAGATTTAAGTGCCTGTATACATATTTACACATACACATATTTAAACATACATGCCTTAACTATATATATATATCTCAAGCATGCCTTTACTGACTATATATATACTCATATATATATAATCGTATATATAGTCACATATATAGTACACATATGCCTTGCAATGACTATAAATATACATACATACATATATACATTGAATATAATTTTCTAGTGGAAACACACACACATATGAAATTTATAAGGAGTGTGCATGTATGCTGCTTTTAGTAATTACATTCAGATATTTTCCAGAAAGAATGATTTATCAGTTGTACTGCAATTACACTAAAGATTTCAATTATTCTATTCTCTATGAATACTTAGAATTAGAAACTTCTTAAAGGTTTTATATGCTGAGTTACATGACAATAGGACTCCATTAGCTATTTAATGTGCATTTTTCTCAAACCAAGGCATTTTCATTTTAAGAGGATGTATAAGAAGGAGAAAAAAGTTGCTACTGTTAACTCCGAACTTGGACAAGTATCAGGAGTAACAGGAAATCACAGAAACACCTCCAAAGGAGATGGGCAGCTTTTTAGTTATCAGAATGTAGAAATACCAGTGCAGAAAAAATTCTAGACTAGACTGGTGTAACAGAGATAAGCCACAGTAACAGAGTCCAGCCTGGTGAGTGCATGATCAGTGTGAATGAAAACTATCAAAGGGCTATTTTGTTACTCTCATATCCAGTTTAAAATCTTGGGTTGCTGAAGAACTATCACTATGGCTGCAGCACACTCCCCTTCTCTCCACATCTCCCTCTCTTTCCTTCCTTCTCTCTCACAGACACTTTATGGTTTCAACAAGTATATCATGATGAGGTTAGCATTCTCTCCTTGCACCATCTATGTTCCAACTGCTAGATCACATGTTTCGGTTAACCCCCCCCCCAAAAAAAAAGCCCAACCAGATTCACAATCCGGGTCATTCAGCTGAAAATTTAAAGATCTCAGTTTTAAATAGGCCACTTGGACTATCCTAGTAAACAAATAACAAACATGGCTATAGCAACTGACACTAAAATTGTTATAATAGAATTTTACATGTCTGCATTTAGCCAACAAGCATATTGACAGAAAAAAGGGGGTTTGCTTACATCAGTGAAGTTATGTAAAATTTAAATGATTGATTACTTTCTGTATTTTCAAAGTGAATAAATTTTAAAGTATTTTGTCAGCACATATTAATTATCTATAATATCTGATACATTTACATAACAATGATATGTTGACTGCATTCATTCCTCCCTTTTCTTCTCTTGTCTCATTCCCACTCCTGAAAATTGAATGGGGTATTTTTATGCATCATTTCTCAATTATGAACCTTCATTTTAAAGATCCAGACAAGACTAAGAAATAAACATAACAGTACTAAGAAGATCAGACTGGCTGCTTAGCATGGAGAGTCATTTTGGAGTGGACTACACAACAAAGGTGAGATAAATCTTATCCAAATTACTTTCAAGAAAAAGAAAAATATCTTTGGTCTCTCGGTGTAACATAAAACACAAAATAGAGTTCATCTGTATGCGTCATAAAAATTCTAACATGAAAGGTAAGTGCAAGCACATGGTGTATATTGGCATTTTGTGCAAACACTGAGCATACATACTCAAGCGAGCAGAGGCTCATGAGAAAGGGATTCGAATGGTAGAGATATTAATTTTTTTCTTCCATTCAAGGATATAATATAAATGAGTACTGGAGGGTGTACTTTCCTGATACATTGTCAAAGTTTTCTTCAAAGTGTGTGGCTGTACACTTTTGGATTGCCCATTTGACATTTGAATAGGGTATGCACAAATGGTTCAGTTTTGGAAAAATCTCAATTAAGTGTTCTTATCCTCATTCAGAACATTAAAATATCCATAGTGCCTAAGGGGGTCTCTTATATAATGTCCAGAGTAGAGAAAATTTAAGGCAAGCAGTTTTTGCGAAATAACCACTTCTCATTGATTTGTTCTTTCCTTCCATGAATATTTACTTAGCATTATCTATATTTCAGTAACTAACTGAGGACAGACTCTTTAAAGATATAATCAAATTAAAGTGGGATCCTTTGAATGGCTCATAATCCAGTGTGAATGGTGTTCACAATCTATGTGGAAACAAAGAGAAGGCAGTCACCTGTCACCTAGCAGAGACAACTCAGAAGAAACTACTATTATTGGTCCCATGATCATAAAATTTCATTTTCTGTAATTGTGAGGAAATATGTCTGGATTTTAAGTCACCTAGACCATGGTGCTTGTTATACCGTCTTCGCAAATGTGTTTGTTGTGTTTAGTGTTCCATTGTTTTCCAATTGTTTTCCCAATTATAAACTAGTAGCTTGTAAAGCCTAGGCTAAAATACAGTCCTAAGGATGTATTTTAAGTGCATGTTTATGAGATTGAGTTTTATGTGAAGGAGTCTGAACCCCTGGTAACTTATTTTAGATTGATATGGACAAAGCTGTCTAAGAAACTGATCCATAAGAGCAAAGGGTTCGTTTTGTTTGTTTATACAGTTCTTGGAAGGAACAACCCAAAGTGCTTCTTAAAATCAAGAATAAGTCAGAGTTTCTCTCCCCAAACCTTGCTATTTCTTTTCTTCTATACCAGGTTGTAGTGACCTTAAAACTTAAAATTATGCTGTAAGCTATATAAAAATACATGATACAATTATCGGGGCCGCTCACTTTCCATCTCTAGTAAAACGGGTTCCTAAACACTTCCAAGTATCCCAAATAGTGGCAGAAGTAATTACCCCACTGAAATACTAGAGATGAAATGATCTATTACATGTGGAGAGGAAAACACTGAAAGTAAATCTCTAACTTTTACCTGCAGTTGTATACATTAAAATTGTATGCCTCTTACTTTTCAAAGCATTAATTTTATTCTAGTAGACCAACTCTGGCCAGAATGGTTTAATATTTTTTTAAATAACCTCCCAGTTCATCTTCATCAAACAAGGTTGTATCCCATTCTTACAAGTCATACAAGGAATTCTAATATGGAGAATTTGAAATGAGAAATTTGTTATAATAGGTTTGTGTAACTAAGAAAGCAAATCAAAGGAACACTGAAGTAGGCAATTACTATAGGAGTAAATGGACAGCTCCTGAGCTAAGGAAATATAAGGGGTTGTATTAAGGTCCTAAACCTTCAGAAGTTTAGAAGAAGGCACCCGAGACCCATAATTTAAATCTTTTTGGAAGAAAGTACCAGGTGTTGACATATTCCAAAAGTTATAGGGAGGTTCCAACCTACTTGGGACTCAATGAAAGGATGGTCATCAATGAGACAACAGGGTTTCACATGAATCCTGTTAAAACATGGAGAAATAAGTTTGGCATTTTGTTATAGTTACCCATGTAGACTAGACTAGTAACGTGGTCCACTCTCCACCATGAACAAGCCCCATCTAATCAGCTGACTTCACAAAATCAGCAACCTGCCTTTTCTAAGGAGAAATTCTGCCAAGGCTCAACCTTTTTCTCGTTTCTCATAGCTAACCATTCTATTTTCATCATCCACTTTGGAAGATTCCAAGCCTTTTATATCATATAAGCAAATTCCAAATGAACTAAAGCAGCCCTCTCTACAGGAACATACATCCTCTGGCACCAGATTCTCTGGAGAACCTTGAATGATATCATACCTGAGTAATACTGACCTTAGGATTTCATAGAGGAAAGCTGGGAGTGAGGAGTTCAGGTCCCAGGGAAAGAGGTAGTGGCTGGCTACCCCGGTGATTCGTGGGCTTGAAGAATGGATGCTATGGAGGTGGGGCTGAAGGCTCTGGGATGAGATTCTGCACTCATGTGCCTGACAGCACTGTGTAGGCCATTCATGCTGACTCAGGAAATGTGTGAAAAAAAGATTGAATATAGATAAACTTCTGTTGTTTGACTAATCAGGATGACTCTGACAGAAAAGTTCTTCTAGCTTGATGACCCAGTGAGCAATAACACGGATTACTGGAGCATGGAGTGTTCACAGGTGTGCTTGCTACTGGCCATCCCCTTGACAACTAGTCAATAACTACCCCTTTCATAAATTCCACCTCTGTCTCATATAAATTCAAAGATGGCCAGGGTCACACGAGAATCTTGTGACAGTCTCTTAATAGTCACATGAGCTTCCTGGTCCTCTTGATTTCTTCCATGAGGGAATATTAGTAGGCCAGATCTTGCAAGATTCTCCAATGTATCATTGTAATTTTTCTGCTTTAGGATAGCATTACCATTGTTCCACGCACAGGCAACACCTACACGACATACTAGATATGATACATCATCCATCCTAAGGAACAATGTGTGTGCACTTGAACTGCCAATCAAACACAAACAGCTTTGCTCTGAATAACAAGTCATAAATAAGATTATATATGTGGAAGAACTCTTCCTGTCTCCCTACAAAAAGGGTATAAGATCTAGACTGCCTCCTGTCTGTCTCTAGTGACAGATGCTCATATGTCACTACTGATGTTCATTATGTCTTTGTTATAGTTACAATCACACTGAAATACTTTGTAATCTAAGGAAATAGATGTAATAACATTAGAGAGGAATTAGGTCAGAGCAGTAGTTATAATGAATGAGATTACTGCTAAGTCAGGGAACATGGCATGGCTGTCTCACCTCTCTGCCCTTCAGCATATGGCAACACAGTTAGAAGATACCCATCTGCCCATCTGCAACTGAGGAGAAGTTTCGAGACATCAGATCTGGTGATTCCTTGGACCCCCAGGGAACCCCAGCCTCTGAAAATATGAGAAATTAATGTCTGTTGCTTAATCCACCAACTATGTGGGATTCTCTAGAAAAAAATCTTGAGCTAAGACAAAGAACCACCTGTTTTCACGAGTTGTGATTTGTATTTTACGTTTTTATAAAAATTTCTAAATGTGCTCAAATAAAAAAAGAGAAATACTTCCTCACACATAAACAGTGCTGTCTCTGCATGTTAGATGGGAAGTTATTCTAGTGGTCTGTACATACATTTATGCTCCATGACTGCTCCCTTTATCAGATCTGTAGGGCTTTGTCATAAACACATCAAGTTCAAAGGTTCAAAGGTTCAAGGTTCAAAGATGAGCTTTGTTCACAGAGGATAGGCACCATATACTTGTTTGCTGGAAACCATCCTCCCAGTTTTATGAAATATCTCTGTGTAATATTTAATAAAACCTGAAATAAATCTTGTGCTTTATATTAAAAAGCAACTTTGCATTGCAAAAGAAACAAGATTAAAATTAAGTGTGGGGAATGTAAGGAAATACCCTTGTATCAATAACTGGATGAGAATAGAAACTTTTCATTCTTTTAGGGGGAATAAAAGTTTGTGACATAGGCAATTAACCTCTGCTTTTGTATTTGTTTCTACTTATCTTGTCAAATATTACATTAGGAACATTGAGGGGACATCGTGGTGCAACAACTGACACTTTCTTCTTTGTAATTTCTATTCCAAATCAAGAAAAAGATATTCAGCAATTTAAAACATACCTTATTTAAGTTTTGATGGTTTATAATTCAATCTTACTCTCTAGATTAGCTGTGTAACCCTGAGAAGAAAATTTGACATGTCTAGATGTTTAGTTAATCTAAAATAGAAATAATATCTGGTGGTGCAAATTTATACTCTTACCTTTCTGAAGTGGGAAGTTCCGCTTGGGTCAAGAGTAAATGCAGGACAGACTGAGCAATTTGATGAAAACAGTCTCAAGAATAAAAGAAAAGAGAAAAATAAAAGAATTGGGGAATAATTCAGAGTGGTAAAGTGTTTACCTAGCAGGAGTGAGGCCCTGCCCTCAATCACACAGGAATAAATCTCTATTAAAACAAGGAAAAGTAAAGTGGGGGCAGTATGAACACTTTTAAAGGATTCTTCAGTGAACTATGTGATACTCAGTCACAAACCCCTACACACAGGTATACATATAGAGATAGAGACACAGACACATGCACGCTAAAACACACACACACACACACACACACACACACACACACACACTGAGACTTTTAAGAGGCTTTAAAAGAAAAGAAAACTTGGTCATAAATGTACCTGATGAGAAGCTTTATGAAGCTCTAGAACTGAACTAGATGTTAACTTTCAATTAGTAAAGATATGAGAAAGATAATCCATGAGAAGGAAAACCCAAGAGAAGGATAACATGTGAGAAGGATATCCCATGAGAAGGGTAACTTGTGAGAAGAATAACCCATGAGAAGGACAACCCTTGAGAAGGACAACCCATGAGAAGGATAACCCATGAGAAGGATAACCCATGAGAAAGAGAACTCTTGAGAAGGGTAACCCATGAGGACAACCCTTGAGAAGGACAACCCATGAGAAGGGTAACTTGTGAGAAGAATAACCCATGAGAAGGGTAACTTGTGAGAAGAATAACCCATGAGAAGAACAACCCATGAGAAGGTTAACCCATGAGAAGGACAACCCTGAGAAGGACAACCCTTGAGAAGGACAACCCATGAGAATGATAACCCATGAGAAGGATAAACCATGAGATGGACAACCCATGAGAAAGATAACTCTTGAGAAGGGTAACCCATGAGAAGAACAACCCTTGAGAAGGACAACCCATGAAAAGGATAACCCATGAAAAGGATAACCCATGAGAAAGATAACACTTGAGAAGGGTAACCCATGAGAAGGACAACCCTTGAGAAGGACAACCCATGAGAAGGACAACCCATGAGAATGATAACCCATGAGAAAGATAACACTTGAGAAGGGTAACCCATGAGAAGGACAACCCATGAGAAGGTTAACCCATGAGAAGAACAACCCTTGAGAAGGACAACCCATGAAAAGGATAACCCATGAGAAGGATAACTCTTGAGAAGGACAACCCATGAAAAGGATAACCCATGAAAAGGATAACCCATGAGAAAGATAACTCTTGAGAAGGGTAACCCATGAGAAGGACAACCCTAAGAAGGATAGCCTATGTGAAGTTACCCATAAGAAGGACAACCCTTGTGAAAGATTACCCAGGAAACCAATAGAGCAAGCGCTGCAGCAGTGATAAATATGAAGATGCAACACTAGCTGGAAAACACAGTTATTCTAACTAGAAAGAGTGATATGTGATAAACACCACCCAATGACACAGTTTTAAATTCTAGATAACTCTTCCTCCTTCTAAATTCTAGTCCTCTCATTTGCTGTATTTGGCATCTCCCTCAGTGCATACATATTTATTGTACCATCCTAAATTCTACTCCTACAGATTGATCTCCATTCCCTGCTGGTTCTTCAGAGATGCTCACTGTTTTTTCTTGTTTGTCTCTCAGGGACAAAAATGCAAATATGTCTATGTCCTCATTTGTGAAAGCAAAGATTGAACTATCCATGATATGGAGCTGCAACTGTGATTAAGGGATTCATGACTTATTAAAGTGTTTAAAATGGTTTTTGGTACATAGTACATGCTGTAAGATGTTTTTAAATTACTGCTTAAACTTATGGTTTAATTTTCAAAACTGTGAACTAGTATTTAGAGATGCTTCATTAATCTAAAATGTCTACAAGTTAAGCAAACTTCTCTGCTTGTTTTGAGTTAAAAGTCAAATGGACAATTTATGGTGAGGCGTCATGGTTAAACTTGACATACCTCAATAAAAATGCCTGCATTTGGGGTTATAAGTAATACAATAGTAACGTTTCTTTTCTATTGCTATAAGGTTCCTTTTCAAATAGTTCAGTTTTATTTTCTGAAGTATTTTAAATTATAGGTTGTACATACTTATTTCCCTGGACAAACATACCAACACCCCAGCTCCCCAGGAATTATTTTGAATTCCTTTGACAATCACACTCATGTTAAACAGTGAAGCAAAGAAATGAGCCCTAGGCTTCACCGCTCTACTTCACATTCAGTTTTCTTGATACAGAAGCAGAACTGTTCTGACTCACTGCTGCTTCTGTTAATACTTCCTTCAGCACAACTAAGGGAATTATCCTGTAAGCCTCTTTGGCAGCTGATTGACTTTATGTGGTGTATGGTGACAAGCCGAGCCCTGAGAACTAAACCTGATGAAATAGGTGAATTAGTCTAAGGAGACAGAGAACTACACATTACTGTCTGAAGGCACTGTGATGTTTCTTTCCCAGTTTGAATATGTTTCTGTTTAATTTTCTTTGATAATACCACTCTTCTGGGTAATGTGCAGTGATGCTGGAATATATTATGATGGGAAAACATAATCCTCCAAATAGTGTTACAAATAAGATCCTTGTTTCTTCATTTTTTCCCTTTGCATAAACATTTACTGGAAGTAGTTCATTCTCTTTCAGATAGTGTGCTGTCTTTTATCAAAAATTCTGCCTTATATCACATATATACAAACAGCACAAACAGATTCAGCAGGTTGTGTTTATATGCTTGTGAATATATATATACATAAATGTATGCAACATTAGTAATTAAAATTGAAGTTAGTAATTTGAAAGCTAGGGAAGGCATGAGAGAGGTTAGATAGTACCTGGGAAAGACTGGAGGGAGAGCAGAGAAAGTGGTGTAATTCTATTCTAGAAAAAAAATTATACCCTATGATGAGTTGAAATAATTTTCTTTAAATTTAACTTTTCTCCTCTTTTTCTTATTAATTACATTTTATTAAATTAGATTTTTTTATTTCTTTAAATGTAAAACTATATTATCAGAAAAAGTCTTTCTCCAGGAGACAAAACAAAATGCATACTCCCAACTTTTTAACATTTTTATCTCAGAATCAGCTTATGGCACATTTTATTAGTATTATTACTGATATTAATTTAAATAGCATCACATAACAGTATCTTTGTAAGCAATTTAAAACATTAGGTAATTAAAATAATGAGAAGAAATGTATTGAAATAATACTGCATAGCTCACAGAGTCAAAGCAAAAGTCTAATAGCACAATGTCAACCAGATCAGAGACCAGGAAACCTCTATGGACATTGTACTCACAAATAAAATGAGCCGCATTCATTTGATTCCCACTCTTGTCATTTCTCTCCAAAGTTTATATTCTAGGGAAAGTGAAACCCTTTGGCTGCACTAGCTTTAGCTACCTACACCTCAGGGAGAACATCGAGTAGCACCTGTCTTTATAATAGTTTTCCAACAGAAAACTAAGATTCTGTTATTAGAAGAAAGGAATTGGAATTTAGATCAACAAAATCCATATAGAATCATTCAAGGATACAATTACCCTTGTGTCTCTTGAATATGTGTCTTGTTCATGATGTCTCTGTCCTTGGACTTGCTATAGACACTTCCTTACAATGTAAATGTATGATTAAGTTTGAGGCCAGCCTGGTCTACAAGAGCTAGTTCCATGACAGGCTCCAAAGCTACAAAGAAACCTTGTCTTTGAAAAAAAAGATTATTATAGTCATGGCTTATAAAACATCCGATTGTACATATCATTTTATAATTCACACATTCCCATCAGCACAGAATGCCTACCTAATATTGTGGGATTATGCACCACTTCCTAGCTCCGGGCAGTAGATAAAGAGTTCTTCCCTTTAGGAAAAGGACACATTTAGTTACAATGATAAGGTCAGTGGAGAGTTTTGATGTCTTCTTCGCAGTAAAACAAAACTAAACTAAAAACAAAAACAACAACAACAACAAAAAAAAAATCCCTACTTTTTTCTGATCAAATAAACTTTCTGGAGATACTCCACATCCAGTGACTGAGCGAGCAAGTTATCAAGACAAAGTTCCAGACATTCAAGTCAGTTGGAGCACTGCTCTGCATACTTGTCTTAGAGCGTCTACCATGGCTCATCGAAGCTGGCTGGATCTAAGGTGCATTTCAAGTGTCCCTCTATTCAGCCCCACTGTTGTCTTTCTTTGCCTACTAATTTCCAAAAACCACCTTGAATTTCTTAATCTTCTCTCCTGCTACAGAAAATCCAACATGCAATTTTTGAAAACTGAGGCAAGCATGCTATGTGATTTGATCAAGATCACACTCATGTCAACCAATGTTCAATTAGAAACATGTTGTTGGACCAGACATCTAGAGCAATTTTCATTTTTCTCACAACCTCATGTATTTACAGAGAGCATAACAGGTTAGGCGATTCAAGTCTTGCAAGATTTGTATGATTTTAGTGTGGTAAAAATACCCATCTTTTTAAATTTTCTACTGACATCTGTGGACCTAGCCATTCCAAGTACAAGTTTCTAATTCATCTTTTTATTTCCATAGGCAATTTATTTTTGTACAATCCTATAGGTACTGCTGTAATGCAGAATGACATTTTTACCCACACGAGTAGCATCAACAAAAAGTGTCAGGTGTGTAAGATGTTCTTCAAATCGCTATCCTAGCTTCAGTCCCTTCCCATGTGGAGTTCCTTGTCATGAAGCCTCGAAGCTTATTTAGGTTTCTAATTGTAGTTCAGGGAAATAGATACAAGTAGGAAAAATCTAAGTACTAAAAGCTTCTGCAGGCCTATCAAATGAGATTTATTTTATAATAAGCCAAGTGTGTATGTAATATGGGTTTCTACCTAGTTGACGTTTATTATGAAGTTTCACATATAAGAATACGTGAAAGTGAGACAATTTTCAAATGGGTTTGAAAACCTTTCCAGCCATAATATTTATAAATCAGTTGTTAGTAAATTAGAAAAAAAAAACCCTAAACATTTTGAATTGGTGACCTCAGTTCCAGGAATAGCGCAATTACAGATTTATAACAGTCACATATTTTATTAGTTCCATAAACTGGTGTAGTAATAACAGCTCAATATTTTGCATATAAATACAACTGCAAATTATTTTTTGTTGACTATTCCTAATTCATTTATTGGATAATATCGACACTTTCAAAATAAAAGTTATTGTAAAGAAATAGAGATACCTTCATAGACATATAGCAGAAAGATATTGGCAATCCTTTGCTTTTAAGTGATTTAAATGAACAAATTTTAATCTAGAAAATATGGCATTGTCATGGAATCTGGGAATGCCCAGCCTTGGAGAGAGCCTGGTTTGAGTCACTTTGGCATTGCTATGGAGTCTAGAAATGCCTAGCCTTAGAGAGAAGCATTGGGTTGTGTCAATTTTATAGAGTTAAATTAAAAATCTATGTTCTATAGCTTATCTACCACTTAGTCTTTGACATTTTGGAACTATAAAACTCAGATTATTCTTAATTTCTAATTCATCTAGCAAAGAGGAAAAGAAAAACTAGATTCTAGGTCTATTGAAATAATGCGTCATTCAAACTAAAGCATGCATTTTAAAGTTGCTATGCTGCAAAAATTTTACATGAAAAATGAATGTGACCATTTATTCAGCCATTAAAATTCAATATATATATATATTTGATATCACTGTCGACATATGGAATATCATTTAGAAAGAGAAAAGTATGAGAACAATACTCTGTATTTTTTCTCAACACACTGAAGAGCATTTATGTGTGTATTGTATTGAGTGAGTGACATTACCTTAAAGGGTCTGATTGATTGAGTTTTTAATGTCTTGTAAATTATCAAGAACTCTGTTATTTGTCCTTATTAACTTTCATTTTATTTTTGTTGAGGCAGGGTTTTGTTATATGGTCTAGACTAGCCACAGAGTCTTTATTCTCTTCCCTCGATCTTTTTGCATGCTGACATGGGTGCACATCATCCATATCACAGCTTTCTACTGGACCTTTGAATTGCACCTTCCTGTATCTGTCTATATTTGCCCTTTAAGTTCATACCCCTAACCCTGGTTTACTTTCCATACTGTTCTTGTTTTTATAAACTTTTTTTTATTTTCGCCCATATTTTTTCTTTTTTGTTTTGCTTGTTGTTTTTTGCCTCATCTAATGCTCAACCTATATGTCTTGATTTAATGATAATATCAATTAAATCTAAAAAAGAGCCCTAGTTCTCAAAAACTGTAAAATAGTGGCTATTATGGATGTGGCTAAGGTATCAGTCAAGTGCAAATAAGGAAATATGGAGAAGGAATGAAATTGAATGTCTAATTTCCAACATAAAAGTAACAGGTAATAAAACTATAGTAAGGATTTTCACTAAATAAGTAGACCCTTAGCAGCCCTTGCCATCAGGAAAAAAGCTACGTATGATTTTATATATGATCACCTGGCTCAGCACAACAACCGTCTCACTCTCCGTATGCATGCCATAATATCGTGTTACATGCTTCAAATATACACAGTAAAATGGATTTATTTAAATGGTACAGAAACCTCTAGGAGAGTTTCTGGACTCCTCTAATCCAGGACATTCACGTTCATTTCCTAATTTTTAAAGCAATTTTGATTGTATGAATGCCTACTTAAGATCCTCCCAGTGGTTTCTAGAAAAGATCATGATTCCACTTATTTTCTCTTTAACGAAGTCTACAGACTGTGCTAAGCACAGCTGAACTACCACTAGTGATTAACCTAGTTTTCAGTAATCCTGCATGGTCTTCATGAAACTATGATTTTAATAGTACAGATACTTCTCAACTATCCTTAGCAATCAGAAAATGATACAGTTTTCAAGCTGTATCTTCCATGGGATGGAATTGTGGTGTTAGTAAAATGGCCCTCACCAGTGCTGCACTGTCTTGTTGACATGTTGCCTGGAGGCCCACAAAAAATCCTCATCTATTTCTAAATGCATGCTACATAGTTACAGCATTTGTTAAATAGAGGTAGACTTTGCCTTCCACACAAGCTTATGGAATATGAATGAAAAAACCACATTTAATGTGTAGTAACTGTAGAGAGCCAAAGAAGTTTTGAGAGACTGGAGTTCCATACTGTTGACAAAAACCTTGAGCCCATAGAAAACAAGTATAAGCATTCCTGATCTGAGCTAGGACTATGAGGACTGGCAAAGCTTTCCCTGGGATCTAAGTGAGCATGAGCAAAAGCTAACACCTGCAGCTTTGGCTACTCCAGAGACTACTCTTACAGAACCCTCCAACAGAAATGCTTGAGGTTCTGTGTTGCTGGTGATAGTAGGTGTCCTTCACCAGTGTGAGCACACCCCCACCTGAGCTCAGCTTTTCTGCCCGTGTGTCTGTGTGTCTGTCCTTTCTTCATTCCCTCACCATTCTTATTCAGGTTTCCAGGGGGCATGGCAAGTAACTATTGCATTTTGTTTATTGAACAGTAAGCAAGGGTTTTTTAATCTTAGAGTTCTTTAGAAACTTAAAGTAACAACTGTGTGGCAGTTTAGTCACTGAATTTGTAGGTGTCGTTAGTGATGTATATTGTCCGGAAGGCACCTGTCTTTCACTGAGCTTACTTTTGCCTTATATCATCTGAGCTACCTTTACTTCATAAATATTTATAGTTTTCAGTTTCATAGTGGAGACTAAAGCTGTTGTGGGGTTTTGGTTTCTTAAGAGGGCCATACAGTTTAACATTTCTATTTCTATTGTGTGCCTGCAAAATTATGAAGGTCTGGTATAAAATTCTACAGTGTGAATTTTTTGGCTCCAGCTCCCCACTGCCCCTCACTCCTGACAGCTTGGCCTTCTTGCCTTCCTAATTGCTATTTCCTTACCATGTTGTGTCTTCCAATAAAATACATTACAAACCATTAAGTAATGGTGGTGCATGCCTCTATTCCCAGCACTTGGCAGGCAGAGGCAGGCAGATTTCTGTGAGTTCAAGGCCAGCCTGGTCTACAGAGCTAATTCTGGGACAGCCAAGGCTACACAAAGAAACCCTGCCTCAAAAAACCAAAACATTACAAACCTATATCACTGATTTCATTGTCCCATTATGGTAGGAGAAATGAAATGACTCCCCTGCTACATCTACCCATACACACAAATAATAATTAAAATATAATAATTAAAAACTAAGAACCAGATGGCAATAATGGCATAAACAATACCTTTACATGCATATATTAGGCACAAATAAATACAATGTCATTTTAAACAAAATAATCAATGTCCTAGCCTGGTAGTGCATAATGCATGTAATATTATAATGGTCTATAATTATTAGATGAGATGGTATCACTATCTCATTTAGAACTACATTTCTATCATCAGAAGATACGAATTCCTACAGGCTAAACTACTTTTAGAAGTGTAAAATACAACAAAAGCCATTTTAACCAGAAGGTCAATCTTTTGAGAATTTACTGTCTACTACTTTGCAACGCAAAATTTGATTCTTCACAAATGCAAAGTCTATGATTAGGGAAACAACACAGGTTAGAAACAAGGACTGTGTACCTAGTTGGCAAGTATTTCAGTGGTGATGATTTGTGCAAAGAAATTTGCAGTTTATTTGAGTAAAGCCTTCTCTGGAAAAGAGCTATGGGAATGGGGAGGTCGTAGTCTTTGTGGTGTTTACAAAAGAGAAAGACCTGGAGCAAACACAAGAGAGAACTGTTAGGAACGTTTTAAATACAATACTGCAGAGATCTCCTAACACAGAGTAGCAACACAAAACGGGAATAAGTGAGGTAAAATATCTCCACTGTAGCTACTAGAAATATCGCAATGACCCGCACAAGCACATGGGGGTGATGAGCACTTTTAAGCTTGACTTCTGCGGTGTGTTGAAGGATAAAAAGGATGAAAGTCAGAGACAATAAACCTTGGGGATGAGACAGGACAGACTTTCATCTACTGTCGACCTAACACATTCAAGTGTACCTTAACATTCATTTTCCTGATGGCTCTACAGTGTCCACACATATAGAATAAAGCAAGACAAATAAACACCCAAATAAAAGCAGACAGTCGTATCATGCTACACTCTTTGATGGTACTCTGAAACAGGACTTAGATTCCAACTGAGTTATCATAAGATGGAATGATGACAATTATTCATAGAAGAGACAAATTTAAAAAGAAGAGGAGGAAAACGGATTATTAGGTCTGCAATAGTCAATTTAATTACACTTGCCTTAATTATACCTATAATTTTTCTTTGATGCTATTTATTAATGACTGTGGCACTTAATCTGTCCCCTTTAAAATAACCCTATTCCTGCCTGAACACTTAATAAATAGATGTGTCATTTAGATGCAAACAACTATGAACAGGGGTGGAAGCCTGAACTAAATTAGGGAGAAGAAATATGCCGATGTAAGTAAACAGGAATCTTCCTGGTGGAGGGTTACAAAGGCCAATGTCAAAATTAAGGAGAAAAGCAAATGTCAGCCAATTACGAGAGAAACCAGTGTGTGGGTAGACAGTTTCTTTGAGTAATTGGTAGCCCTGGAGATGTCCCAGAAATGACAGCTCCAAAAGAGAAAAAAGACTGTTACTATAGAACCAAAGAACAGACAGTAAGAGAAAAACCAGAAACCTAAAGAGACAAGAGGACCAAAGTAACTGGAAAGTGAAAATGAATGTTCACAGCCTGCTTCCTATGGTTTCATGGGAAGGTTGTGGAAACAAATCAGTAGAGCTTAAAGATCTAGGGCTACCATAGGAGACACACTGGACATTTGAGTATTCCTGACTGTAGCTCCGTAGACATTTCCACTTTCAACATGCTTAGCTTAAGATCTGCTAGAATGATATTTTCATAAGCAGGCAGTCTCCAGGTAACCATTTCAAATGTGCTACACACTGTGATTTATGCAAGTCACACGTCTGTGAAGCGACTTCCTGCCTGTGTTTCTGAATTTCCAACTCTGATATAATTCAGCCTTCTAAAGCACAGAACATTTCCAACACTCAGGAAATAATTATTACTAGGAACGGAGATCCTACTGATCTCCAGCCTCTTTAAGATTCTGTGAAGAAGGCTTGCTGTCTCATGCCAAAGCAAGAGGACATGACAGACAGATTTGAACTGGATATTCTAGATGCACTGTTTACCACCTGATGACTCAAGGGTGCATATTACTGAGTGTTACAATTTCAGTCATGTGATATTATTTATACATACTTTTCTTCTTTTATATTCATTGGGTGAGTTGCTATGTCTGGGTTGTGTTTATGCAAATGTGTTCCAGGCAAGTCTAGTGTACAGTGACCTGATGGGAACATTAGGTACCCTTCTCTCTTATTCTCCAATCCTTAAGAAAGGATCTCTCACTGATTTAGCATAACTTTTGCTAGACTGGATAAGAACCACACCCAAGCTGTGCTACTGTCTCTACTAGTCTATAACCTGGGGACAGACCACACAGCTACAGTTGGCTTTTTTATTAATTGAATAATTAATTCATTAATTATTCTCAGCCTAATTACATTTTCCTCTCCCTCCTCTCCGCTCAGCCCCATAACCCCCAGCCTCCTTTCCACCCCCACCCCATCCATTTCTCATCCTTTTGCTTCAGAAAAGGGCTGGCCTTCCATGTATACGAGGTAGCCATGGTGGATCAAGCTGCAATAAGGCTAAGCCCCTCCTCTGCTATTAAGGTGGGATAAGACAACACAGAAGGAAATGATGGTCCCCAAAACAAGCAACAGAGTCAGCAACAGCCCCTTCTCCCACTGTTGGGAGACGCACAGAAAGAAGAAGCTTCAGAACTGTAACATATGTGCAGAGGGCTTATATCAGTCCCATGCAAGATCTCTGGTTAGCAATTCAGTCTCTGTGAGCCCCGACGAGCCCAATTTAGTTGATTCTATGGGTTTTCTTGTGATCTCCTTGGCCCCTCTGACTCCCATCATCCTTCTTCCCCCTTTCCACAGGATTTTCTACGCTCCCCTAATGTTTGATTGTGGGTCTCAGCATCTGTTTCCATCGGTTACGGGGTAGAACCTCTCTGATGGTGGGCTAGGAAAAGAGCTATGAGAACAACATTAGAAGTTGCTTCATGCAACTTATGTTTGGTTTTGTCTTAGGTCTCTGGGTTGCCCAGCCACTGGGTCCTGACCCTCCAGGTAGTGTCAGGATGGGGCTTGACTGCAAACTGTTATTGACTTCAAGCTGAACCAGTCATTGGTTGGCCACTCCCATAATATCTGTACTATCTTTACCCCAGAATATCTTGTAAGAAAAGGAAATTGTAGGTCGAAGGTTAGATGTCTGGGTTGGGGTCCTAAGGCTTGCCTAGTTACAGGAGAAGGATGATTCAGACTTCATATCTTTCATTGCTAAAAGTCTTAGCTAAGGTTCACTCTCATAGATTTCTAGTACATCTGGCTTTTATGTAGGTGCTTGGGATCCAATCTCTGGTCTCAGTCTTGTATGTCCAGCATTTTACCCACTTAACCAACTCGTTGGCATTTAAATTTTAAAGAAATTTAAAAAAATTTCTTTTTTTATCCTGTGTAATGATGTGTACCATACGAAACATGAATCCCAGGGCATGAGGAAGCTCCGACGGTGTATACCTCTTCATATCATCATTTCAGCATTTCTCTCGACTAAGGACAAGAACTTTATTGTCTGTCCTCATTGTCCTGCAGTACAGTTTTGTGTAAAAGAGATTCTTGAAATTAACAATTAAACTGACTAAAAGTTAAGCACTTGATAAAAGAGGAAGCAGTCACTAAGAGAAGAATGTGGGTTATGGATATCAACAGGCTTACTGCACAACACAAAGAGTTTGCATAAAGAGTTGGCATACTTGTACTAATAAAGAATTTGCCACTAATTGCCTGTGTAGAAATTGGTTTCAAGCTCAAGTACCAGGACTAGATATAAAATTTGCATATCATCTGAATAGTTATTTGACTATAATCTGCTTTGAAAAAGCACAAACAGCAGTGGTGTGCAAGACACAAACCCCTGTCAGCTACTTGCTTTGTCTTCTGTGACTGCACACTGCCAAGAACAATTGGCCCATAGGCTTAACTGAAAACCATTAAACGGAAGGGAAGCTCTGCTGAACTGTTTCCCAGTGACTTAGACAAGGCAGGTGAGCCGCACTGCAATTAGTTTTTGAAAGCCTGGACTTAAGGAGAAACAGATGAGTAAGACAAATTAAACAAAACAATTCATTTTTACCAGATTCAAAGGACATTAAAATTTTGGGGAAATGAGAAGGCATGTATGTGTACAGAGTGAAAGAAAACATGGCAGCCACAGAAAATTTAAAGCCGGTTATCCATCGGCTCACCGTCTCTCCTCCAGACCAGATCTCTTCACTTTATACCTATCCATCTTTGTGCATTTTGGGGATTATATTTTAATAATGACATTTTCCTTCTCTTTTGCCCTCCAGACCCCAAAATATACCCTCTAAGTCTCCTTCCAAAACATGGCATCCTTCATCAATCCAATTATTATTTCATGCATATCTATAAATATAATCTGTTGAGTTCATAAAGTACAGCTACACTTCTGAGATCCTTCATCCTGTCTCCAGTTACTTGCTGCTTTCCCACTTCAAGGTTTCAAAGAAATATTACATTGTCTTATGACATCACTGCTTATCTTCCTCTGAAGGAAATCTTCCATAATACGCATGTGTTTCTACTCACTGGGCCTTCACGGTGGAGCACTATGATACAATTGTCTTGGGATTCAAAGTCTGACTGGAATTAGTTACACCACTTATTTTCCACGTGACTTTGGAAAGTTGTTAAATATCGATTTTCTCACATGTCCATAGCACCCATATTGTGCAGGTGGGGTAAAGATTTGAAAAGGTGAAAAAGAGGCTGGGTGTGTACCATCTTCAATTGCTACCAGTATGCTACTGAATCTGAGGTAGGCACGAGGGAAGCCACACCACACATTTATGTGATAATGTCTTGATGGCAGAACTGAGTCCCGTGCAATATGCTGCAGGACTTTTAAATGGACACAAGTCCTTTGAAAGTTAAATCACATCTTTCATTTGCTAAAATTCCACTTGGGATCCCATAGACACTGAATGCAACGATTAGCCCACCCCCATGAAATGTATATTATTAGAGAAACAGATCATGTTGTGGCTTGATATATGCCCACACACTTCAGTGAGGTTAAGTACCTGACATTTAAAATTCCATACCCACAACTTTCTAAGAAGGCTGATGTAACAAGCTGCATCTAGTCATTAAAAAAACACATAATCAGAAAGAGTGAAGTTTAATGAGGTGACATTTAACGATACTTAAAATTAATTTTCCCATTTGTTCCTTGCATGTACTCAGGTAAAAATAAAATGCAAATTTATAAGACAGATAATTAGACAATGTTATTTCTTTCTTAGAAGTTTAGTGGAGACATATTGAATGGGTCCCCACCTTTAAAGAAACAAAGATAGTTGTGATTTCAGGACCACCAGGTATTTCTCCAAAAAATTAAAAAAAAATCCTGTACTAGATCCAGTTTGAACTAATTATTTTGAAACTTGAGCATGTGTGTGAGTAATTGGTGATATTGTTACAAATAGGTTCGCTGGTTCAGTCCTCCCAGGTGATGTAGATCACACACTGAGCAGTGAGGCCTGAAATGGTGCTGACTTCTCAGAGACAAAAACCACTAAAACCGTGCTTGAAAGTGAATAATTTTGTCCCTGGCTTCTTGAATAAATTCTTCATAAAAGCACTTAATTTGATGCTTAGGTTGGAGATTTCAAGTGACTATTACAATCTTTGCAATTTTAAATAACAACCTTTTTATAAGGAAATTCTTCATTCTGCATTCATAAAAGAGATTCCAAGGTTTTCTGTCCTCTGTAGTTCCAAAGCTTTTCCTAACTGTTATTTAATATCAAGGGAATATAGTGTCTAAGAGAAGAACAGACTTTGAAGGAAAGGTAAATGGCTCTCCAGAATGAAGTGACAATTGTCTAGCAGGCTCGGCCACCCAACTGAGGAGCATAAAGCATCTGGCTCTCCTCTGAAGTCACATCGTTCAATGACTTTCATGGTGTGTGAAGTGAATGTGCCCTTTTAGGAGAACATATGAGGCTTGAGCAATATGACAGCCCTTGTTCCCTATGTTTTTTCATAATACATTGAAAATCCACACATTGCTTCTTCCAGTAACTATTTTTTTGCATCCAGTCCCAGCCCCTGTGCCATATTGCTTCCTGAGTTTAATCAACCCCAATCATCTATAGAAGTCTGTCCCATGTGACTTGAATCTCATTTCATCTTCTCAGCTAGAATGGATTACTTCCTACAAAATAATCTTCATATCTTTGTTGTAGTATTTATGTCATAGCTAGACTGCTTTTCTTACAATGGAGACTCTCTAGTAAAGGAATGTTTTGCTTATTCCTATATTGCAGTGCCAACAACAGTATATTATGGTACAGGCTTTGTAACAACCTTTACTCATATAAAACACATTCAGACTTATAAGCAATAAAGCATTCTGAACATATATGTCAAAATTCTGAAAACTGTCATAAACAGAAGGTGACAATATTTCATACAAAAATTTATTGGGGGATCCTGGGTTGGATCTTGGGGAAGAAAAATTAATATGGTTGAAAGTTTATTTGAATCCAAACAATGAATAAATGAATAAATAAGCCATCTGTAATTAATATTAAACTAAACCTTAAACTTTAGTTTTGCTAAAATTAATACACATAACTAGAATTATGCAAAATATTAATTTTAGAAGAAGGTGAGTGGTGGGTCCATCATTCAAACATTCTATTCTAAGATAATGTTTCTGCAAATCCAAAATTCCAAAATGTTAAAAGAAAGTCTGAACAAATCAAGGTCTCAAGTTAGGTTCCTTTTACATTTGATCATTCAGTAAATATTTACTGAACCTGGAAAACATGCAAAAGGGGTTCAAAAATAACACAATGCATGATGTTTTGGTATTTCAGGAATTCTGTCATAAAAGTCAACGCTGAACTGGCCAGCAAAGGGAACCAGTACTGCCACTAGACTAGCACAGTTTAAGACAGGTCAGACTGTAAGTTTTCCTCCTATACTAAATTAGTAATAAAATTGCCGCTCTGTTCCCTTTAGCAATAGATGTAATATTAGGGAGAATATTTATGTAAACAAGAAAATATCAGTAGATCATAGTAGATATAACATTTTACACTTAATATTAAATATTAATAACTAATATAAGAATTTTTAGTGACTGATGTAACTGACATGTTGAGACTGCATACAGTTGGTTTGGGAGGAAGCAGAAGTGTTGTGGAGTACTGACAACTCTCTACCATGAGAATCTACAGAAGCAAATCTAAGGTTGTGGTCCCACCATTGAGTTTGAAACGACGACCCTTAGAAAGTTGTATTTTCCTCAAAGGACAACAAAACTTGTAAGTACAATGATGGTTATGTATTTAGGCAAAAGAGTTTGAATATTCATCTAATAAGAATTCCCACTGCAAGCACATTCTCACTTAACCAGGGGATTTATTCCCATTAGCTTCAGTATCAATCCAACAAGAAGCCCTGCTGCTAACGTATTCTCACTCAACCCAGGAGATTTATTCATATTACAGCTTTAATATTGCAAACTTCAGAAAATGATTTTAACTTTGCTTCTAAGTGGAAAAACTCAATGTGATTTTAACTACTTTAAGAACAACTTTTAATTGTAAAAGAATGATTTAGAGGTAAACAACAGAACCCGTACATGATTCTAAGACATTTTTATTTTCGCAGATACTTGCAGACATTTCATAGAGCTTACAGCTTTCTCTTTGGAAAATGTATGGTGATCTGTCAGAAAATTAGGAAACAACCTTTCTCAAAACCCAGGAATACCACTTTTAGGTATATGTCCAAAGGATGCTCAATCGTACCACAAGGACATGTGCTCAACTATGTTTATGGCAGCATTGTTTGTCATAGCCAGAACCTGGAAACAACCTAAATGTCCCTCGACTGAAGAACAGATAAGGAAAATGTGGTACATTTACACAATGGAATACTGCACAGGAGAGAAAAATAATGACATCTTAAAATTTGCAGGCAAATGGATGGAGCTAGAAAACATCATATTGAATGAGTAAACCCAGACTCAAGAACAATTATCACATGTACTCACTCATAAGTGCTTTTTAAAAATAAGGCAAAGAAAACCAGCCTACAAAGCACAATCCCAGAGAACATACACAGCAATGACGATCATTACACTTTTTCTTAAAGATGCCTCTAAACATACTTTCACTTACAAACATGTAATATAAGGTCATTTAACTAAGTATGTGCTAGTTCCAGTGAAGGATACATCTTTCCTTGGTTTTGCAAGGTAAGCTTTTCTACAGTGTTTCCTGTTAAGGAAAAAACTCTCTGTGATGCTCATTGAGTTGTTGAAGCTACAAATATGTAAGTCATTCCTTATTAATTAATTTTCACTCAACCTTAATTCTATTAGTTGTCCCCAAACCCCCTTTTCTCAGCATGCGTGGGAACGTGCACAGCTATTACCCAGCTCCTAATCCACACTGTCATTTTCCCCAGCAATACTTGTTTCACTCATGACAATTGCTACGTATGACTTTTAAAAGCTCAGCAATTTTCAGTCTCTCTTGGAAAAAAACACTAAGCCTGCAATCGTTGAGACGGGTACATTTCTAATATAGCTTTAGCTACTGCACTTCAGAATATTGAAGACCATTTTTATGTTAAAATGAACTTTATTTTTCTAAAGACTTTTTATCACTTTTTGGAGAACAATCATTTTAAAAATAACTTTAAATTATTTAGAGCTTAGAATTTTCCTTTGCTCCTTTGGTGAAATTTTAATGAGTTTCATGCAGAGACATGACATCTGGTTTGATCCATAGGAAATGAACACTCTGAACAAGAGAGCTTAGATAGTTAAAACATTCTTTTGTAAAATAAATAAATAAATAAAATTTAGAAAAAGAAAAAGAAAACTCTACATACCACTCAACTGATTTTCCCAGAGGGCACTGCATATCTCCACGGAACCTTGCACTTCAAAACTCTGGGTCATAATAAAAACCATTATGTTCTTAAGGAATAATGATCTAAATGGGATACAAAATCCCTTTCCCATAAAATTCCATTCATAGGCAGCTATGAAATATTGACTTTATAAATTTTACATAGCCATGCTTGCTTTAGCCAGCATTCTAAGGCTGTGCTCTAGAGGAGGGCACTGTGCACATCAATTGTACAGATGAAATGACTGCAAAGTACCTGATCAATGTAGACATACCTTTCTGTTTCTTACAGGGACTGGTAGCTTTATAACTTGAAGGGAAATCTCTATGATTGCTCTTTTCAGTGGCCCATACTTATCACTAATTAAATAAGATGATATGAGAAAAGAAAACTAATGCTATTCAATATATATGCAATTTACCATATATACACAATTTACACACACATATATATATATACATATATATATATAATTATGGTAAATTACAAATTGTGGACATTTACTGGACCATGGGGGAAAAAAGTCACATTAAAGAATACTCTAGAGATTATCTAGATCAAACATTCCATTCCCCAGAAATTTCCAGAGATTTGTAGCTGCTGGTCTCTAAAGATGGTCTTAAAGCACATCATACTTTCTGTACTCCTACTCAGTAAACACCCCCACCCCCTCAACCAAAATTGAACTTGTAATTTTGGTGACCTGGAGAATATGGTAGGATTGGAGTTGGGCTAACTTCAGCTCTGTCAGAAGACTGATTATTTCCTTTCTTTAGAAGCCGACTTCATGGTACCAAGAGTCAATGATGTCTTGAAACTATTACACAAAGAAGATTAAGTCATATAGAGAGGATCTAGGGATGGGGCATTGATCATAGAGAGAAAGAGCTAAAGGTGAGTGGATCATGAAATACTTGGAAATACAGTCAGGTCAAATCTTGGCAGAATTTCAAATCTAGCTATAACCAGACAGAAAATGCTGAAGATTCTAAATATGAACTTCTCACCTGAGTCCACAAACATTACAAAGTATGAGAGCCAGTTATAAATTGTCATTATAAGCTATTGGGCTCTGGATCCTTTGTTATTCTGGATCAGTGAAGAGAAGATTGATCTAGATACAAAGGGCTAATATATTCAGTAGACTACTACTGTTGGATCTTCCCACAGTAACCATATTTGCTGTTTTCCATTTCATCAAATATATATACCTCCTGTTATTATAAATAATTATGCAAAGTCTGCTTTGGATTATGGGTTTATTTATGATTTTTAAAAAACTAACGAGAGCAGAAAATATCTGCTATTTAGCTTCAATGCTAACAGACACTTATACACTTGGTATTTATTAAGTATTACATTTCAAAAATGAGTTTGATTACCGTCCATACAATAAAGAGTGAATATCGGCAGCTGTGTGTTGTTGATTTTATATTATATTGAGGAAGGCTTGCTACATGACCTCCATCTTCCAGATTTTCCTATTTGGAAGATTTACAGTATGCCTGAAGGATAAATATATTTAAGGAATAACCAAGTGATGCTGATGTCACCAATGATGACCCAGTTTCTAAACTTTGGGTTAAGACAATACCAAAATGCTATTTTTCTAGGAATATTTTAAAAATAACTACATATATATCAGGTCAAATAAATATCGACTTTTGGTATCTCATCATTTGTTGCCATTGGACAGCATATCCAGGTTCATTTCAACCTTAGAGTTACTATGGGTAACAGTCTGCACCGGAGACTTTTTAAGCAATGCAGAGCATGTCAGAAGCCCCCAGAGATTTGCTTGGCATTGATGAATGTTATTTAAATGATTGATCTTGAGTCTATAGTGGGTTGACATTATGCTGATGCCAATCTGATATGAGCTGTGCTCAGAACTGGGCATGCCACATGGAGTCCGCAGCTCAAACAGTGAAGTATTAGCTGTGAGAGTGTGTGAAACTGAGTAGGTAAGCCAGAATCTACATTAAAAGCCAGGTACTATGGCCTACACTTGTAGCCTCAAACCTGGGAATGTGGGGACAGGTTGTTCCCCAAAGCCGTCTACCAATGTCTAGAGCAGTTAGGGTCTTTGTCTCTAAAAGCAAGGTAGATGGTACCTAAGGAACAACTCTCAGTGTTGATCTTTGACCTTCACCGCATGTATGCTCATATTCACAGGAACCATACACATGTATCCATGTACACATGAATACATAAGCACACACAAAAAGAAAAAAACATTGAGTAATTTGGAAATCTTATATGTCTGAGGTCTATTAGGCACCTTTGTTATGAAACTGGGAATGGTGATAAGGGGGTAGCAGTCATAGCAGCATGCAGACGCACAAACTGAAAGACATCAGCTAGATGGTGACAATTACTAACCTCTCCAAATGCGGCAATGGCTTTTCATTAGGAAGGATGTCAACTAGGTACAGAGATACTCTATTCTGGGAATTTTATATGGCTTCACTCTGATTCTCCAAAGTTCTCTCCATGAGAGGGATTATTATCTTCGGTATACTCATATATGATGAGGACACTACTTGCAGAGAAGTGTCCACTAGAATTGAACTTGGGTGATGTAGAATGAGGTCTTCTTAGAATTGGGCTGTTTTTCTTCATTTTAAGTCAATCAAATAAGAAGATGGCAGAAGAACTCCAAATGAAACATTCAGCAGTTAATGGTCCCTAGATAAATACACTAACCAAGAGGCCTGACAGCATGAGGTTCCATCTCCGGGACCCAAACAGTGGAGGGAGAAAGTCAACTCCTGTAGCTTGTCCTCTGAATTCCATATATAGCCAAAATTCTACACATCTCCATAAAATTAAACAAGTTAATATAATTAAAACTTATTTTAAAATAAAAGTCTCAAACCTACCCCATTCCTGACTCCAATATTTTGATCATAAATGTTGACCTATGCTGGCATGACACTTATATCTGCACTGTTGTTTTTAAAGTTTATGACAGCACACAGTAAAACCTACTTGATCTGTGACAGCTATAATCAGGTGCATATATTCTTGAATCTGAAATACACATGATTTGCTCTAATACTGTAAGTCACATTGATCGTAATAGACTACTGCCAAGTTTGATATCGAAGGAAATGCCCAAGGCATTTAGACTTTTATTAAAAAGGGAATACACGTTGAGCTGTTCTCATCAGGTTTTTGAGTGAAATCCATATATCAGAAACTGAGAGAAAATTGACATAATTACATGCAATTATACATTTTAAGTTTATTATTTACTTTTCTATTGCTAGACTAAAACACCATGTCCTAAGCAACTTATAGAAGAGAGAGAATGTTGGGGCTGACTGTTCCAGGGGATTAGTGTCTGTGATGAAAGTTGAAGGCAATTTCCTAAAGGCAACCATCAGTTGGAGATTAAGTATTCAAATGTCCGAGACTATGTGGAGAACATCTTATTCAAACTACTGTATTTATTATTAGAGATTATGGATTATCAAACCTATGATTTATATAGTGCAAATCATTTATGTATATGTACATATTTATGTACTTATACAAATATACCATATATATTTATACATGGATATAATTATGTGTAGATTATAATATATGTACATGTATGTATATAACTGCACATGTATATAAACTTAGATACAAATATATAGCCTGAAAAATATTAATTTTTATTTCAAAGAATTGAACTTATTAATATTTCAAAGGGAAATTTCCTCTCATTGTAAAATTTGCTATAAGACATTGACTAAAATACATAATCTGAACATTTATTAGTTGGCATCCAATGCAGTTTCATAATGTATTTTCTTTATAAACATAGTTCTTTTACATACAAGAGAGACAGTATTTCATTTTAATTAGGTTATTTAAATTTTCTAACTTTAAGAGAAATAGCTTCAGGGTATGAAGATGGATCTAAACTGCAAAACTTTACCTAAATAACATTAAAAACCAAGAACCCAATTTCCATGTATTTAAGCAAAAAAACCAAGTAGTTCTTCTATTAACACACATCCTATGACTATGTATGTGACACTTATTGAACTAGCGGCTCAGAATTTAGAAACAACTGAGAATCTAATAGCAGGAAAAGTGACAGAGGTGAACAATAAAGTTGTGTCATTCAACAGGTATTCAATATTTTATAAAGAGTCAATATATACATGAATTGAAGCTATTATTTTAAAGCTCTTTACCAGGATTAATCTAAACATTTCCATAGACTGAAATATTTGCTCATCTTTCTGTTATTTGTGCTGTTTTATAGGTAAGGAAATTAAGACTTTGGGAATAATTTCCCCAATGTACCATCACAGCCAGATTTTATCTATTTTGAAGCTCCAGCAGGAGGCTTAGAGGTGTGAAGAAAAGCCATCTAAATACTGATACGACAGCATGGTGCCCATCATATAAATCAAGGGCTCTGACCCCATAAGCAAGTATTATTTTTTTTCCCAGGCAATAGCAAATATTTTAGATGTGGGTTCTCTTTTTAGTAAGGCCTACAAAATCACATGCTAGAGAACAGGAAATGAATATTGCAGGCAAAGGGGAAAGGCAGCAGCACAGCTATGAATTCACACAGAGATGCCTCTGCAGCAATGCAAATGCAAGGAGCTCAGCCGGACTGGGGAGAAAAACATCATCCAGATCCTGAAGGACCTTCCAGACTGTGACAAGGGAATGAGATTTGGCCCTGAGAAGTAATCAATGTCACTTAGGCAGAGGAGTGATATTGTCCAATTATCTGCTACTAAGTTAGTCTGTCAATGGAGAGGAGATTGGCCCTTGACACAGATCAACGGAAAGAGTAAGTGCGGTGAACAAAAAAGAGAAATAAACGGCCTGTGATGGATGCTGCATTTCACTGGCAAAAATTCCCTTGGGATCATTTTTGTTTTCTCTTTAAAGGTGATTTGAGAAAATCATATCGCACCACCAATTGGCATACATAGCCAATGAAAACTTAAGAAGGGCAGTGACTTAATCTACAGTAACCAATGCCTTGCCTGATCTCACGCCTTGTCCTATCCGAGTCCCAGAATTCATTCTCAAGTCCCTATAACTTCTACTCATGAAAAATAAAACCACACAAAACAAAATCTACAAGAAGAAAATAGTTGACACTATTTTAGGTCCTGATATGTCTAAACTATGCTTCATGTTCAAGACCCAAAAGTGGCATAAAAGAATTTCAAAGGCAACATCTTATTAAATCTCTTCCATCTGGGCACGCCAGGCTTTATGTTGTTTGTAGGCTGTCCACTTATTGGAAACTCATTCACATTATAAACATTCCATCTCTTTACTCAAAGCTTATTAATTAAATCTTAATCTAATCTAAAAATCTCTTCTCAGATGACATATCAGCTTAACCCTTCTTTTGATTTTTTGATAAGCAGACGTCAGGAGAAAATGACTAACCAAGTTAGTTACCTTTCTGTTTATCTTAGTCAAAGGGATATCAATAATGAAGCCTTCATAAGAAACCTTCATTAATGTTTTCCAATGCCTTTCAGCTCAATATCCATAAAACTCTCAGTGGCTACAGACCTTTCCTAGCGAGAGAGTCAAATTCAAAACTCCTTGGATCCTTCTGGATGAAAACACTTCCTTACAGCAGTCTCATACATTATCTGACTATGAAATACTGTATGCTACATACCAAGGCAAAGGAAAGTCTTATTTCTGTGGAAGGCATTCTATCATTCCTATTAGTTAGTCAGAACATAAAAAATTAAAAGGAAAATTTGGACTCAAATGTCTATATTGGTCATTTTTTAACTCAGGATTTGGAGACTCATTTTACCACTTGTTGCAAAACAAAGAAGTGCTGTTATATTTTTTCATGATTCAGAGAAATAGGAATGATTTTCATGCATTACTGTCATCAAATAATATTTGTAGAATTTAATTCATGCAAAGGGCATATATGAATAGCATTATCTCCCAGAAACACATTCGCTGAATCTTCACTATGTGGAACACTGAAGAAGTGAGCTTCATTTCTCTACAGTTTGAGAGCCTCCTTTGCAGGTGTGCACACAATGACATCTTCACGCGAGACAAGGATGGACTATAAGCACAAAGCCATATCCTGACACTCGGCAACCATTCCATTCCTCAGTACCAGTCCCCTTCCATCTGCCCCGCATCCAACTCTGAGCTCCAAGGCACAGGTAGCTTGGGAAAAGAATATGCAACAAAGAGCAGCCTTCCTGGCTTAGGAAGTGTTTATTCCAATTAGATGTGTCTAGCCAGTGTGCATTAATGAGAAGGCCAGCTTGATTGCTCCCCTGGCCTAAATAAGGCAAGAAAGACTGTCAGTGCTATTCCTCTAGACCCAGAGGTCCTAGAAAGATCCTGAATTTCACTGTTAGCAAAGGACAAGTGGTGAGCTATGCAGCTAGCCACAGACACGTCCTGGGAGTTTCTTTATTTTTTATTTACTTATTTTGCAGTAGACTCAAGGCAGATCATTCCATGGAACCCTCCAGAGCTTATCTCCTTCTCTTTAGAAGAAAGAGATAGAAAGCATTTCCAAGAAAAGAGTGCGGTTCCCATGCTGCCAGCAAGAGAGGAACATATTTCTCCTCTTTACATGTACAGCGGGTACACTCTATTTGCATATTCATATTTATGCTAAGCTCAATATTTGAGGGTATCATTTCAAGCAAAAAACCGTAAGAGCGGCATCACGAAGCTCTGTGTGTTCCCTCTAGCTGTTTTTTTTCTTTCTTTTTTTTACTAGTTAAGGCAAATTTCTGCTAGCATGGTGATGTAGTCAAATGTGTCCAAAGAGAGTTCTGTCAGCATGGTGATTTATTTCAGGGAGAAAATGTGCTCTTGGGGATATCGATTCTTGCCAATAAAGTTGGTATATGACAGGACCATGGTAATATTTATTTTAACACGACTTCTGCTTTTACAGAAAATTAAATTAGATTTAGTGCAAAGGTAAAAATGCTCTTTCTTAGACTGTAAGTTCATCCTTCCATAATTCATCTCCAGTGATAGCTGTGGCACGTGCTGCTGTCCATCTGGATGGAGAACAGATCAAAATAAATGACAAACGGAAGCATGAACCGCACGGTATGTTCCTTCGATTCGTTTTTTCTTAAACTTGATGGAATACAGCTTATTAATCCATACATTTACCATTCAGAAAAAGTATGTAGATTAGAAATATGAATGTTAGATTATTATGCTGTTCCAACTGGTAAACATCTTTAATCGGTAACACATGTTTTAGGATATATATATATTTGGAGGAAACCAGTATGGTTGGAGAAGCTGTTCCTAGAAGTGGTGGTTTATTAAATCAAAAACTCAGAGCCACAGGTGAAATATGTTCTATGGGCTGTTGTTCAGAGATGTGTAACAGGATCCCAAAGCAATATAGTATCCTGTCATCATTTCATCTCCTCACCAGGACTAGACAAAAAGAATATTTTGCTGAACAGACTACACATACTGACTTCATGATGTAGAGAAATTAAGCTGGAATTGAGCAGGAAACTTTCCTCTCGACAGACAGCTTTAACATCCCCTGGAGATACTATACAGGTTAATGAGGTTTCACTCAGCTATAAGTCCTATGAACGAAGAGATCAACCTACCAAGTAAGATGTGCCCTCCTGTGCAGTAGTGGTATTATTGTGAGGAGGTCGGACAATTGCTCTCTGGTTGGGTGTGAAGCCTGCTCTGCAGGAAGGAATCATGTCTTGTACTACAAACATGATTAAAACAAAACAAAACACAAAACAAAAACCCGGAAGTGGAATGTTCAAGAAGGAAGAACAGTGAGGGAGAGAATGGAAAGATATATCTTGATTGAAGGAGTCATGAAAGGGCTATGGAGAAACATAGCACTAGGGAATTTCCCAAGAATGCTCAATGGTGACCCCAGCTAAGACTCTAAGCAACAGCAGAAAGGACACCTAAACTGCCTTCCCCTGTAATCACATTGATGACTATATTAATTGTTATCATAGAACCTTCAACCAGTAACTGATGAGAGCAGATATAGAGATCCACAGCGAGATACTGGACTGAGCTACCTGAGACCAGCCCAAAAGAGGGAGGAGCAATAATATAAGTAAAAAGATCAAGATCATGATGGTGATACTCACAGAAACGGCTGACCAGAACTAGTGAGAGCTCACTGAGTCTGGACTGATAATGGGAGAACCTGCATAGGACCAAACGAGGACCACTGAATGTCGGGGGGAGTTGTGAGGCTTGGGCAGTCTGTGGGGCCACTAGCAGTGGGACCAAGATTTATCCTTAGTGCTTGCATCTAGGAGCTCATTCCTTTTGGAGAAATACCTTGCTCGGCCTAGATATAGAGGGGAGGGCCTTGGTATTGCCTTGACGTGAATTGTCAGACTTTGTTGACTCCCATAGGAAGCCTTACCCTTTCTGAAGAGTGGATGTGGGGGTGGTGTGGGGGGGAAATGGGAGGAGAGGAGGGAGTGGGAACAAGGATAACTATGTAAAATGGGAAAAGACAGTACTGAAAATCTTAATAAAAAATGAAAAAAGAAAAAAAGTTGTTGGAGGAGATCATATATTATTATAAGCATAAGGGGTGAAATGAATGATGCCCAACTTAATCAGGTATCGAACTACCTTCTAAATATTTGTGTCTGTAGCCATAGAAACATTCTCTTCTCATCCATAATCAAAGACGTCTTTCTTTTGAATAGTGGTAAATGCTCAAGCCACTGTGAATAAAAGACAGATGACATTTCTATAATCCTCTCTGATTTTCTAATATTACAGACGAAGCATGGTAGGATCAACGTAAGAGAGAGAATATGGGAATGAAAGGTCTACAGTGGCATCTCTTGGAAAGATACAGTCATTGCCTTCACAAAGTCACAGCTGTTGTAGATGCTGGGGCTAGATCTGTGCAAGGATAGGCCATCAACAGTGAAAGGCTGATAAAGGAGGGGCTAATGCTGAATTATTGGTTACTGAGAGATTCAGAGAGAGGGGAGACACTGCATTTAATTGAGACCCTCCTCAGGTTCCCAATGGATAGTTCCAATAAAATAGTCACATAATAGATGACCTGATTAAACTAAATGGCTCGCAAAACAAAACCCCAAGCTGTGAATCTTGGAAAGGACTATTATAGGATGGAGTGATAGGGGCAGTGAGAGGGTGAGAGAGGATGAGAGAGGGTAATGGGAAAGACTAATACCATATTGTATACATGCGTGAAATTGGCAGAGGAGCAACAGTTCTTAAAAATGTACTTTTTCAGGAGTATTCTGTTGTTTGGAAAACTATAATATGTTCTGAACCATCATTTTTATATTATTTGAAAACAAACTAACTGAACAGCATCTGCACCAAGCAACATGACCAATGAATTTTTGATGTCATATTCTTCCTGATCCTATAGGGTCTTAGGGCCAGTCAGGCGACCTGGAGAAATAATTGACTAGTCTACTCTTTCATAACAGAATGCTCAAATATAAAGATAAGTAATTAAGCAATTAATGCTGGATACAACGATAGAAGAATGGAGTAAGAAAAGGATGGATGGGTAGATGGATGACCCTTATAAGTATTTGAGAAAACCATGATGTCAACTAACAGAAGAAAATTGCCTCAAGTAGAATGATATTGCGGAGTTTAGCAATAGGGCTTAGCCATGAGGCTGTGAAGAATAACCAATAGCCTCAACAATAGCCTATGATGTTGGACGGGGACTGTGTGGGAACTTTTTGGCCATTAAATAAAAAGTAACCCATTCCCAACACTGCAAGTTTACTCGGTGATATTAGGTATCTAGTTAAGTCATTGTCTCTCCCATTATATGGTGACTCTACTTAAATTCCTTTTATATATGAATTTGTTTTAGGATATTACTATAGTAAGTTTTCATGTGCCTTTGCAGAAGGCCTTAGGGTTAGTTCTCCATGTTCCCTCCTTTACCTTGCTTTCCTTAACCCCTCACCATTGAATCTTCATATTCTCTCCTATTTCCCTTCTAGTTCTCCCATAGCACTATATTCTATTTCCCCTTCCTTGGGAGATTTCCTCCTCCCAGTCCCTTCACTAGCTACCAAAGCTCTATGATTATTCAGATTTGCAACCCACATATAAAGTTTAAAAGCTAACATCCACAATATGCCATATTTGCCATCCTGGGTCTAGGATACTTCACTCTGGGTAGTTGTTTCTAGCTCCATCCATTTACCAGGACAATGTAATGAGAATTAGAACATCTGGATTGTAGCTTTACTGCAGTATCTAAAGACCCACAATCTCATGGGATCATATTTTGATATAAGACTCAGTTATACTTTTATTATCTGTCAGCATTTAATGTGTGTGTGTGTTTGTGTGTGTGTGTGTGTGTGTTATCATTAGACAGTGCCCCTCAATTTTCTTTTGATTCTAGGTTATATCTAGGTTATATACTCAGTGTGACATAAAAGTCTCTCTCTCTCTCTCCTTCCAACATATCACCATAGGTAGCCTATGCTCTGGAAACCACTTTTCTTCTCCTCCCATACATTACGTCTCTACTGCAGTTTCCCTTCCCTCCACTCCTCTCAGTCCCCTTCCCACCCCGTTCTCTCCCAGATCCACTTCTCCTCCATTTCCTTTCAAAAGGGAAAAAATAGAGTAGGGCTCACAGGGATTTTAACCCAAGATGGCATAACAAATTACTATAAAACTAGGTACAAATCTTCATATCAAGGCTAAATGAGGAAACATAGTAGAAGAAAAACTGTTTCAAGATCAGGTAAAAGATTCAGACTCCCCCACAACTCCCGCTGTAAGGAGCTTCACAAGAACACTAAGATGTACAATATATGCACAGAAGACCTAGCAGAGACTCATACAGGGCTTGTGACTGCCACTTCAGTTCAGTTCTCTGTGAGTTTCTATGAGCCTTAATTAATTGATTCTTTGGGCTACATTCTCATGGTGTCTTTGACCCTTTGGCTCCTACAATCCTTACTCCCTTTCTTCTGAAGGGTTCCCCCGGGCTCTGCCTCACATTTGGCTCAGTGCCTCTGCATCTGCTCCCGTCAGTTGCTGGATAATGCCTCTGTAAATACTGGGTTATGAACACCTCTTCATGTACTTGGTTATCATTTCACGAAACACTTCAGTTTGACATCACATTCCAAAATGCAGATATTAAAACTAAACACAAAACCTATGACAAAACAATAAGGAGTAAAGTGTAGTAATCATCTCTTTGGTTCTATAGGTGATCTCACTTTCCTGAATATTCACCGAGGAGTTTCCATGAAGGCAGAATGCTCTGGACATCGTGGGTTTAACTTTGGAGAGACAGAGTTGTTATTTGTGAGACAGCTCATTTTAGGTAAAGTTGGACAAACTAGGTGGCCTTTGCTGCCATGCTACAGGATTGAGACTCACCCGAGAGGGACTTCTGGACATTGTACATAGAGAAATTGTGCAGAACTGCGGAGTGGGGAAGATGATTCACACTAAGAAATGTGTGGCACCTTCCCAGACATACAGAAGTCCAAAGAAAAGCAGTTGAGTGCAAGAGCATCTGCTGCTGTCAACACCACCTTCCCCACCTTCCTCTGACGTCACAGTCCAAATGCTTCATTTGCAATGTGGCTTGCAGGCCAGCAGCTCTCTAAGAACCTGACAGTCCTTCAGGACAGGATTGTAATTGATGAAGAATCCACCTTCATAGAGTGAGCAGCTATAGCACTGGACTACACACATCTACTGAGTAAGCAACTGAGTAAGTCCCCTTTTATAACACATGGGCACTCTGTCTCTTGTGTTCCCCCAAATAACAGTGCTTAGTACTCAATAATAGGCTATTTCTAGTTGTGAATCCTGATCATAAGGAAAGGGAAGCTAAGGAGTGGGAATGAAAGAGGCAGAGAGCTGTGATACTGTTTCAGGTAAACTGACACATGGGGAGAAGCATCTGCATGAAAAACATGGAAGCAAGCATGCACTTAAGAGAAAACTGTTATTAATCTTCTGGCCCGAAATAGCTTATGCGATAAACTACAAAAAACCTTGTGGTTATTGTCCATAGCAAGCCTAGTGAGGAGCACAGGGGTAGCTG
This sequence comes from Microtus ochrogaster, assembly GCF_000317375.1. Lineage (NCBI taxonomy): Eukaryota > Metazoa > Chordata > Mammalia > Rodentia > Cricetidae > Microtus > Microtus ochrogaster. The sequence continues at coordinate 2,744,999 of NW_004949121.1, read as the reverse complement.
TACTGCCTATAATTAATTTGTAATCACAGCATGCTGTAACTTAAGTCCAAGCTCACTGGATTAGATTTGTCGGTCAATTTAGCTCTGTTAGTGAAAGCTTTCCAATATGAGGGACTGTAAATGGTGATGAAGCAAGCAAGTGGCCAGAGATGAGAATGAAGCAAGGGTCTGAGGTTTGTCTATCAAAGAAGAGAGGCCAGGTGGACTGTCTAGCACCCAGGGGGAAAAGAAGAGACAAAAGCCTCTGAAAAGTAAGCAAAAGCCCAGGGAATGCGAGATTAGGGCAAATAAAGGTTCACCCAAATTCTTAGTCTTTGCTTTTTAATTATATGTATGTGTGCATGTCTATGTGGAGATAGATACATGAATAGAGTTACCTGAAGAGGCTGCAGGATTGGGAAGCCTCTGGAGTTAGGGTTAGTCATGTTTGTAAGTCACTCAATGTGAATCCTGGCAACTGAACTTTAGTTCTCTGCAAGAGTGATACATGCTCTTACCAACTGAACCACATCTCCATAATCCAGATTCTTGACCCAAATATTTATAGTCTCCATGGTAAGATACATGTATTACTAAAATTAAAGACCTAGGGGCTAAATAGAAAGACATAATGTCTTTATGATGTGCTCTAACACTGTGGAGTCTTTCAAACACAACATTACTCTTTTCAGAAGTTTAATTGGTCAATTTAATTTGATTGAGGAAAAAAACTCAAAAGTTTTAGCAATGTGTTCTTCAGAGTATGTCTGTGATGCTTTTCCAGACACAAATAGGTGGGGAGGACCTAGTAATATAAAATGTAAACCTGACCTAGTAATATAAACTCTGCCTCCAATAAACTGGAGGCAGAGATAGAACTAAAGGGAAAGAGGAATTTTCTTAAGGAAGGGCAGCCATGATATAAACAGCTCTCCTTCATGACACTGTCCCACCACAGGGTTTGAACTTACCAGAACAAAGGCAACTCATTATGAAGTAAAACCACTGAAACCATGAGCCAAAAAAAATTGCCTCATTTTGACGTGATTCTCTCAGGTATTTGCTGTAACAACAGAAATTAAAACAAGAAGCTACGCCTTTTATGCAGCTATTAAACTCATGGATGGAAATAGTGAACACTGAGTAAGCCAAGGCAATGATCATTGCCAAAAATAGTTTTTCAGCTAGCATTGGAAATAATTCAATTTTGAAAATCTAAAGTGCATTGCACACTGGTGCACTGGATTTCTTTATACTCTGAGGTCTTTACGCTGAGGTGTCTTCAGTGTTTGAGAGTTCTGTGAGGTATAAAAACATCAAAGGCTCAATTTAGAAGAATCAAATTGTCATGATCAATGACAACTGTTAGAGTTGTAAAGTGAAATTAGCAGCTGAAATTAGCTAATCAAGAAGTGGAAAAATGATTTCTATATGTAAATAGGGTGTTAAAATAGACTGTCAGATCCTTTCAAATATAGTGTGGTGGCAAGCGTAAAATCTCTACTGAACTTTAGAGACTACTGAGGCCAAATTTAATCAAGTATCAAGTCAGCTCTAGAGCATAAATTATCAAATACATTTTAGGAAAGATAAAGGTTATTTTTTATTGTGGCATAATCGTCTACTCTCAAAGTTTGTGAGTTTACTAGGGCGTTATTTAGTGTAGGTCATGTACAAATCATCTCAGTGGGGCTCATTCACAAATACCAGTGGGGATATCTGACTTTGGCTCACTTACAGGTTTAATGAATGCCTCTGTTTGTCCTATACAAAGGCCTAACTTCTGCAATTCTTAGCTTTCTGGCTTTGAGAAATACACAAGGAACAGTCTTAATGGATAAGCACTTTTCAAGGGCTGGTTTGCATGCCTCTTCTTCTATAGCCTCTCACTGTCTACAATAGGTTTCATGACAAAGCTCAGAAACACTGCTGAAGAAAAGAGCACAAATCACCCAAGATCTTTAGTCTTGAGGGATAACAAAAATCAGTGATGGCTGAAATGAATGTACCATAACACATAGAATAAATGACATTAAAGATAAGTTTTCACATTAGAAATGTGAAGGACATTGTGGTAAAAACAGCAAATAAGGATTCTGATAAACATAATTAAAGCCTAGATTTTATGGGGAACAAGAGATGCCTCTCTTGTTCAAAGCTATCCTCACTACAAAGTTTGGTTCTTATTGTCAAAAATAAACTATATGCTGAATAGATACATAACTTGAAATAGAAGCAAACTCTCCTCCATAAACTCTAGGATGCTGAACTGTATCTTCTGACTAGCACATATGAGAAAAAGTGGGGTAATGATGGGACTTTGAAGATGCCCTCTGGCTTACACCATGGCTTTTCCTGCTGTTAAGAATCTTTACAGACAGAATCACAGCTCATTAGAACTGAAACTTCTGACCTATAAAATGAAAGTACCTACATCTGGTAACCTTAAACATGACCCTAAACTGTTTATTATTTCATTCATCAAGAAGAAGTATCCATAGCCTTTCTTTTGATAGGCTAGCCTTGTGACTATTTTCACCAGTGGGAACACTGTTTCTTACTTCTACGAGCTGATCATAAGAGATGATTCAGCTTAACTTGGCTTAAATATAAAATGTTCCCTTAGGGTCAGGACAGTGGGTCCACAGCTGGTGGTGCTTCTTGGGAGGTTTATGGTACATTTATGGAGTATTATCTCCCTTGAGGAAAAGGGTTACTGTGGAGTAGATCCTGACATTTTATAGTTTACCCCACTTATTGGCTTATCTTTATTACTGTGGACACACTGTGACCATCTGACTGACCTTTACACTGATAAACTGTATAGCCTAAAACTGTAACTGAAAATAAGCCCTTCTGGAGTTGATTTTTGCTATTCATTTGGTCATATCAGTTTCAGAAGATCCCATTTATTAATTGTTTCTCCCAGTGTCTGTGCTGCTGGGATTATATTTAGGAAGTGGTCTCTTGTGCCAAAGCATTCAAGTGTACTTCTCACTTTCTCTTCTATGAGATTCAGTGTGTTTTGCTTTATGTTGAGGTCTTTGATCAATTTGGATTTGCATTTTGTGGATGGCAATAGATATTTTCATTCTTCTACATGTTGATATCTAGTTATGCCAGCACCATTAGTTGTTTTCTTTTTGTATTTTATATTTTTTGCTTCTTTGTCATTTTATATTTTATAATTTTTGCTTCTTTGTATGAATCAGGTGTTCATAGGTGTGTGGATTGATATCTGGGTCTTTGATTCAGTTCCATATACAGCAAGCCAACAGACAACATCAAACTAAATGGAGAGAAACTCAAAATGATCCCACTGAAATCAGGAACAAGACAAGGTTGTCCACTCTCTCCATATCTAGTCAGTATAGTGCTTGAGGCTCTAGTTAGAGCAATTAGACAACAAAAGGAGATCAAGGGGATACATTCAGAAAAGAAGTCAAATTCTCACTATTTGCTGATGTCTTGATAGTGTACGTAAGTGACCCCAAAAATTATGCCAAGGAACTTCTACAACTCATAAACACCTTTAGTAATGTAGCTGGATACAAGATTAACTAAAAAATAAATCAGTAGCTCTCCTTTACACAGATGATAAATGGGTTGAGAAAGAAATCAGAGAAATATCACCCTTCACAATAGCCACAAATAGCATAAAATATCTCAGAGTAACTCTAACCAAACAAGTGGAAGACTTGTAAGTCAAGAACTTTAAATCTTTGAAGAAAGAAATTGAAGAAGACACTAGAAAGTGGAAAGATCTCCCATGCTCTTGGGTCGGCAGAATTAACATTGTAAAAATGGCAAGCTTACCAAAAGCCACCTACAGATTCAACGCAATGCCCATCAAAATCCCAACAATATTCTTCACAGACCTCGAAAGAACGATACTCAACTTCATATGGAAAATCAAAAAAAAAAAAAAACAAAAAAAAAACAGGATAGCAAAAACAATCCTGTACAATAAAAGGTACTTCTGGAGGCATCACAATCCCTGACTTCAAATTCTAGTACAGAGTTATAGTACTAAAAACAGCTATGTATTGGCATAAAAACAGACTGGAGTATATTTTAAGTTAAAAACTATTGAGGGTCATTAAATACCTAAGACTGGAGAGCCTGAATTGGAAAGGATAGTGTCAGTTCAAAATGAAAACCCATCAATGGACTTGACGCAAATTTTACCAGGAAGAAAGTGTTTGGTTGGAACCTCTGGCTCACTCTTACAAGGTCCAGGAAGCCCCATTCCTGACTTTCTTTCTTTCCAAACTCCACAATCTTAGATTCTCCAAACAAAGGGAGGGTATCAAAAAGCCCAGCTCCACAGTCTTGGCTGCTACAGCAGCTTCCTCCCGTGAAGTTGCCAGCTGCCCAAGTCCTTATCTAAAGAACTCAGCTTTTGATCATAGCTGGACATAAACCTAGCTTGTGGCAGAGATATTGTCATCAACCCTCACCTACAACCTATATAATCTCCCTGCTTTAGGTGGCTAACTGCTGTGACGTCGATCTCAGGGATTGAAGAATTTGCCTTGGGGTTGTTTTGTTAAAATAAACCTGTTTTGTACTTTTTTGATTTGGCTTTTTCTGGCTTACCTCATTGTCAGAGAAATTTATTTTGGGGCTGCAAACCCATTACAAAGCTTGGGTGGGATTTTTATTTGTTGTACTTGTCATGGTTTATACAACAGAAATAACAAGTCACAGGAGTACTGTGAGGCAGAGGGCAGAACTGAGAGCAGTTGTTGATGCTTTGGGGGGAAGCGTCAACTGCCTTTGTAAAAACCTTGAGATCATACCTGGAAGGTACGCTCAATATCTCTCAGGAGTCCCTTATGCCCCTCATTTTTAAATATGAGCTTATTTTGTTCATATGGCATTTAATTGTGCAACTGATGAAAATTCTCTTATCTCTTTAAGAAGTCTTCAGATGGAAGGAACTGAGCTGGAGTGTACTGTGAATGCCTCTCCAGCAATAGCAATGGTAAATTTAAGTAACAAGTCCCTGGATTTTCATTGATAGGAATGTGGACCATGAGGAAAGGAAGAAGCACACTTTTGATCTTGGAATGTAAGGAAGAGGGGTAACTGTCACCAGAGCCTGTACTGAGGTGATTTAAAACATCTTATTTCAACAATGTCCATGAAAAGATGTGTTTTCTCTCCACACCTGTTACATTTGAGGCTGAATGAGACAGAATTCTTTGACAAATATTTGCTTATGTGACACTGGCTGATTTCAGAAGTTGGATGGTATAAAAATAAATTGGGTGGGTGTTTTGTTTTTGTTTTTATAGAATCACAACTGAAATCGTGAGTTATTTGTTAAAGTCTGAATATGTTGAAGCCCCTCACTGTGAGGATGAGAAGACACACAGGGACTACACGCAGGTCTCTGGGTTGCAATCCCAATCTCTCTCTTCCTGCTGCCCTCACACTGAGATGTAGAACTCTCAGCTCTTTTCCTTCCAACAAGTCTGCTTGTACACCATCATGCTTTCCACCAGGATGAAAATGGACTAAGCCTCTGGAGCTGTAAGCCAGTCCCAATTAAATGTGTTCCTTTATAAGAGCTGGCAAAGTCACGGTGTCTCTTTACAGCAATAAAAACCCTAACGAAGACACATGCAATTTCATGGAATACTTATGACACCACACACACACATAAAACAGAATATACAGCCTTTACTCAGTAATTTATTAGCTATAGTAACCAAGAAGAATGATGGATAAGTAACAATGACATTGACAGCTGAGACTTCCACTGAACACTTGACCCATAACAAGAGATGGCATCTTACAAATTATGACGGGACTCTAATTTGACATGTACCATTAAAGATCATATATCCCTGAGGGGGAAAACAAAACTTATTGCTGAAGTTCAAATAGTTAAAAGTTTTGCAATATCATGACAGCAAATCTATCACCAGATATTTTTATGCTTATGATAATTAATCGAGTAAAGTTGGATAGTACAACTCTGTGACACATCTAAGTCTGTAAGACCTTCTTCAGCCTGCCAACATTCACAGCCGCTACCACCACCGGGACGTTTTACAGGCATAGACCCGCTTAGATTTACCAATAGGAATCATTTATACCTATAGAGACTCGGAACATGTGCAAGCACATAGCTGGTACCACAGTTTGTAAACGTTTGTTTTCTGATTCTTACAGTAGCCTCATTTTCAGAGCGCTGGAGCATTGCTGGCCCAAAGGCTTCCTCATGCCAGTTTTCCCCCTACCCCTGCCCCTCCTTTGTTGATCAACAGTAGAAACTCTGAAGACTGTAGTTTTGTATCAAATACAGGGCATTCATTGGTACTGTCTGGGTAAAGAACCCCCACTGCACTTGTCATTCTTGCTTTTGTTACCCAGATTTGCAGGATTTGATGAATGGGACAATCAAGATGAAAAATGAGAGGCTTGTCACCCAGCTTCCAAGAGCACTCTGTCCTTTTCTCTGGCCTCCTTTAACTCCGTTATGAGCAAAATCTTATCAGTAGCTCTACCTTGCTGTCACACCTCCTTCCATTATTTACCAGATTGCTGAGACAGGGGAGAGAATGGGTATTGGGTAGATGCCATTCTTCATCTTCACCTGGAGGTTATGAAGGCTGGCAAGCAGCTCAGTGTGATATAGTCCAAGGAGTGAGCTGTGGGAATACAATTCTCAGACTACGGGCCCTCCCCTTCATTGGGCCCTCAATGGCGGATTCTAAATCCATCGCCATTGTCAGTGTTTTCTTTGTGTTACACTGAATTGAGGTAAATGTTATCTGATCAGCAGTTCTTAAAAGTCTTATTAATAAAACATTCACAGCGGCAGCTGCACCTGTTCTTTCCAGGTGCCAATAATCTTCAAGATCGTTGTTCAACAGTCTTCACATGGTAACCACTTGCTGTCTCAATAAGTCTGCTGTGAATTTGTCATAGGACTTCTTAAAATTCATACCAGTCAAGGGTCCAAACTACCTACCTGCCATTTGAGGCCACAATTTCAAAACTGCTGACTGGAGTATGTCAATAATTACTAATTGCTCTCATTTGATAGTCAATAAAATGTGTTATTCAGTCTTACTTATTAACGCAATTGCCCAAAACACCTGTTTTAAACAAGAAAAAATAATGTGGATTATGCTAATTTCATTGCTGAAAGCAAATAATAATATGGAAATCGGCTGGTTTTCATTATGTAAAAAAAGCACCTTAACAAAATTAGCATATGTAGTAGAATTCATTCAAAGCACATAGGACCCTAATACTCAATTTAGAGTAGGCCAGTAGTTGGAAAGTGTTCATCTAGTGAAATGTGAGAGAGAATTAGTCTCCCTTCCTCCTGGCAGTCTCCCTACAGTGTCAGGCTCCCACCAGGCTCCATTTGGTTAAAAGAGAACATTAATCTGAGTGCTCTGGTTAAATGTGCTCTCTGTGTATGAAACTCATAAATTAATGTTTGTGAAACTTTCACCTAGATAGCAGCTAAACTTGGAAGTCAGTCACCCTGTGTGTTATAAAGCAGGGAATGACTGCATTTGTATTTTGATCCTTTGTTTTTAGGCAAGTGGCACAAACCTTACGAAATGATGATGATAAAGAACATAACTGAATCGTTCCCTGGAGAGCTGGAGTTTTAAACAAGGGTTGCTCTCAAGGAACCCCTAGCTCAAGTGTTGTCACCCAGACCAATCCTCTCACCTCTGCTTCTCTCCCTTCCTTCCCTCTTCTTCTCCTTCACCGTATCCTTAGTACCTGAACGTCTTCCTCTAGATTCCCTCCCAATGCTCAGACTCAGAGTTGATTTCTCCACACAGGTCATCCATTAGGAGAGAGAAGTCTATTGCAGTAAAGAGGTAGGTTTTTAACAAGAGAACTCCTATACACTAAAGACGTTAAAAGTTCAATGTCATTGTTTTAATGGATTGTGTATCCATTCCTAAATCAGTTATCACTGAAAGTGCTAGAATATAATGACTATTTTCAATTAATCTAGGCTCATCCCAAACCCAAGGGCTGAAAAAGCAGAGGGCTGGCTCTCTGACATCTGCTATTGCTGTGAAGAAGAAAGGATGAAGCATAACAAAACCACCAGATGTCCAAAAAGGTGAGTCTTCACTGCTTCCTAGAGTCCCACTGAGCCAGACTGGCCTTTTACTAGCAACAAGACATGGGAATCCAGAGAAAAGCACAATAACAAAATCTTGTCAGAGCAGCATCCCTGCTGTTCAACAGCATCTGACTTGGTCTTCATTGTCATCAATGAGAGAATGTTTTCTTTTATTACCTTGAGTTAGGTGTTCAGTAAGGGAACTTCAAGGTCCCTGTCCTTCCTATCCTGACCATTGTACAACCTGTTAAGAATTGCAGCTGGGAAAAATAATCAGAAATAAGAAAATAAATAACAGCCTTCATTCTTGACACTCTCAGAACTAAAGAGCACCTCTTAACAAGCCAGCCAGATGTGCACCATTTGGCCACAAGCAGCACCTGCGAGCAGACACCCACCAGTCTTTGTCCACCCTTTATAAATCAGCTCTAAGGCAGCTTTCTAGCACGAAGGACGATGGATTGCCTACAGTTATCTAGCTATTTCCTGAAACTGAGGTCTTTTTCTTTCCTACACCTCCTAATGTCTCAAATAATTGCCCGTAGTCATGTGATTAGGAAAGCAAACCTGTGAATGGGGATAGGAGTGATAGCAGGGAGAAAATAAAACTTGTTTTCTAATGGCACCTAGTACAACTGTAGACTTCTTTTCCAGAGAGGCAAAGCGCTTTGTTGTCATTGTTGCTTTGATTTTGCTTTCAAAGAAGGCTAAACTTAAGAGTGTGAGAGCCAAAGTTCTGTTTTAAGTTTTAATTACTGAGCATAAGAGATCCATTAAAAAATGCATCTAACCTGTAAGCCCCTTCTCCCAAGGACAGGTACTTAGTGAAATGCTGGAAGATTGTTTATGGAAGATAGCACATCATGTGTCTTCCTTTCCCCAAACAAGTTTGACTCAATGTCACTGGACATGCTTGTTCACACGTACGCAGGAGGTTTATAAACAGGAAGTGCGTCAGAATATATGCCTGTGCTGATTGGACCTGATGAGAAATACAGTAGCCATACGGGGTTTGCCACTCTATATCTGAAAAGTGTCCTCACTTCCTGGGAACCCCAGAACGGACCTGGTCATGAACCTGGTCAGACTTCATCATCCTGGCCAGTATTTAACTAATGTTTGCTTCAAATTTAACTCAAAAATTGTATTAGTGTTCTTTTTCTTGAGCAGTGGCTTTTACATTAGAATAGTTTTTAAAGTTCGGTTTGATAAAGCCAGCTCTGTAGCTTTTATGTTGCTTTCTTCCCAGTGTCCTCACTAATAAAGTCTACTGTACATTATTATTTATCTTCACAATATTTCCTAAATTGAATGAAACACGTACTAGTTATAGCTTGTGAATAACTTTGTATTTTCTTTGATTACATGACACATGTATTAACATGAACAAGACATCCGTTAATGGTTTCCTACTGACGCTTATGCTAATGGCAATATGAGCATGAAAAGCCAGTGTTGCCGGTGGCAATAGTCTCAGTGTGACCGTGCTGAGCATCCATGTGTGAAACACGGGGTCCTAGACATGTGAGTCTACAAGTCCCAGGGAGTTATGTGCTATAAAGACAACATCCTAGACCTTGACTTCATACCCATACATACTGGTTATACAATCTTTGTAACTTCTAGATGTAGAGAAGTAAATTTCAGCTAAAACTTGATTAATGAAATTCACTATACTTCTAAGAGACAGGTACACTAGAGGCCAGATTTTATAATATTTAGTTATTTAATATTTCAGAGGGTGTTGAAAGTTAAGAGTGAGAGGACCAGGAACACTGCTGAAAAATAGTATATCTGGATATGACATAGATGCTGTGCCTATAAACTCTTACCAGTATGGTTGCCTGAACAGAACTACAGCAGTAAACATTCCAGCATGGATGACAGAAGGGTTCACAAGGCCTTACCCTAATGAGAGAGCTACGGGCAGTTGACTTCTGAGAAAGAGAGTCAGTTTTTCAGGGTTGAGCCTCCTGATAGGTTAAGCATGCCCAAGTAGGGAGGCCTACATCAATTCATGCATATGGTTAAGACTAACAGGGATATATTATATATATATCATGTGTGTATTAGCATTGGGAGGAAAGAATAGATTAGCATAAACAAAGTTGTTTACTGACAATGTAATCAAAAGAAACTTAAAGCATCAATCTTTAACATCAACCAAAGCAAACTCAATGCGCACTTGTGCATCAGAAAGACATCTCCCCCTGCGTTCCCCAAGGTCTTGTTTTCCCCAGGGCATAAACAAATTATCTCCCAAACAAGCAACTTGGTATTAATTATATGGTCCTAAAGGGAGTCACATTGGAGCCTCCTCCATAACTCTCCAGGGCTTACACATTTGCCTTTTGCTACTAATTTTTTACATATCCATCTGTATTTACAGATTTAAATTAGTGAAATTCATGAACTATATCATATTATTTATATGAATTTATAATCCATGTGTATCTACTTCAGAAGGAAGGACCTGTGGTGGTCATGATGAGTACTTAATATAACCTTGGCTGTGCTAAGAAAACTTGGGCATCTTGAATGCAAATATGAGACACTGTCCTTTATTTGAACTATCATATGCTTTATTTATTTTTTAAAATTTTGTATATTCATACAATGAGTTTTGGTCAAATTCATCCTTACTCCCCTTCTCTAACTACCCTTCCACACCTTCCGAATTTCAAGTCTTCTTTTTCCCTCTATTTTGAAAACAACCTACTGGGTTCATTTGTAGATCTCTCTTTTAAATGTCCCAGCACCTAGAGCTGCTGCCTTTAGAAGATGCCATGATCCACCTACATACTTGACACTAACTTTACTTAAATTGGACAGATTATCACTTTCCTTCTGTAGTCCCAATATTGACCAAATAGATAAACTTGCAACTTTGTATCACGTAAGATACATCAAAATACAGATTCATTATAGAAGTTGAGGTTCAAAGTCTTTAATATCTTACTTAATCTATTAATTCCTTTTTATAACCTAAGTCTTCTCAATTGTAACAGTTAATAAAATATTTCAACATTCATTTTATCATTTCTTGTCACAAAACAAAGCAAAACCAAGCATCAGTAAGAACAACAAATAACAAAACAAACGAAAATGCTGACGTCAAATTAAATATTAGTTGATTATAAAATCTCTGTGCATTTTGAGAAAGGAAGATCAAGGCGTGTTACAGTTGAGCAAATCCCTAATTCTGAAGTGATATCAGTTGTTAAGTATGGAGACTGATTCTTTGAGTAACTGTGAGGTGAATAGGAAGCATTCATGGAACCCCAAAGGATACCCCTCAATTATCATTAATCAGGATATGTTCATAAGAGATCTGTCACCGTCTGTGAACAGGGACTACCACTTGAACATACAGAGGTCATTGTGTATTACTAAATAAACCTACGTTTTAATTGCAGGATGGAGATAGCTTAAATTATCCATCCTAAATGGTATTTGTGAGTCTTTGAGACTACTTAGTTCACCAAATGAAGCAATTTGTGGCCTATATTAAAAAGAGAATTAAAACATGGTTTTTCACAGACACTTCTAACTTCATTCCGTAGAAAGCAAAGATGCATTCGAAATCATAAAGGTGCCTCCCCTTCCAACACTCAGGAATATTGCCCTTTAAATTTTCATTTCTCCTATCATCCATTTCCTTTCAAAATGCCTACTGAGCCTCATTATAAAATACTATTAGCACATGCAGGGACAGACAGCTGTTTACACTTTCTGGGGTAAGGGGTGTTCCTTTAAAGACTACGAAATGCAAAGTTCTTTTTGTGCTCTAACTAAGGCTTTCTGGAGAAACTTAGAACAAACCAGCAAAACCCAATTATTTTAAGCAGCTTTTTAGATGACTTAGTATGAACTTTTCTAATTATGATAATAAGTTATCTGTCCACAGGCATTAGTGTCTACGAATGATTTAAGGCATGATTATGGCCTCAATCTGAGATGCTTGGGATATGCCTGCTGCTACATTTGATGGGTCTTCCTCATATGAAGACACATAATTTCCTCAGTAAAGTCTTTTATTTATTTGTTAGCCAATCCCGCTTTGTTTCCAATAAAATTTTCTTTATTGACAGCACGTTGCAAATCTCTTTCCACTCTTTGATCCTCACTGTGCTTATTGGCTTGGCATCCAGCCAGTATTCATGGGGACCCCTTACATTTAATCACAATAGCAAGGTGATTAGAGAGAAAGATGATCACGAATTGAGGTTGGGAAGAGTGTAAGATGTAGCAATGGATATGAACAGTGAAACCATTTTACATGAGGTAGAATAAGTACATTTTATTTATTATATGGAAAAGGAAAACATTTTGTTTTTCAAAAGTTATACAAGCCATGCCAGTCACTGCAACTCACATCAAGGAGAAATCACCAGTAGATTCCTAGTGAAAACTAGGAGGTGATATGTTTCTGAGACTCTGTCACCAGGCTGGCCTGGAACTAACCAAATAGCCCAGGCGTCCTTAAACCTGTAGTGGTCATCCTGTCTCTACTATACTTTTTTTGTTTGTTTGTTTGTTTTTTTCATTTCTGATCATCCCTAATTCCAAACAAAATTGCCATCCAACATCATTGCAGAAAGTTTTCTTTAGTTAACCTCAAACTTATCCACTCATCTTGATTTAGATAGCTCATATCTTTGGAATTGATCACTAATATCTCTTTCCTCTTCCCCACTCCCCAAGTCTTAAGAGACAGTCCTACAATCACACCACCAAGTCATAGGAAGAACCAGTTACCATAACTATTTCCGTGTTATATTGGGCTGATTGATTACAAAGATATCTGAATTTCAGGACATGGTTTGCATTGGCAACACAACTGCTAAACCAAAAGTATCCTCTGCAATGACTTAGGCAGAGAACTCCTGAAGTTTTCTGTAAGTTCTGACGACACCATTATTTTGAATGACGCATTTAAAACCAGGTCAAGTAAAATGGGCAGAGGCTACAAATGCCTTTTGTATTTGAAGATATAGTCACTTATTTTATTCCTCTTAGGAAATTCCTGACACTTAACTCCTATTTAATTTACATTTCTGTTTTGTTTGTGTTTGTTGTTTCCTTTGTCCTTGAGGATAATAATAATAATAATAAAAATACTACTACTACTACTAATAATAATAAATAATAATATTCTGCTATAGATCTGGAGGTAGGAAATGTTCATGATCTCTGGGAATTAGAAAAGTTGGATTTAAGAATTCAGACTTTGTATGCTTTTTTTTTCTTTCATTTGTCATTTAGACAGCATCACTCCTACAGCCTGGGCTAACCTTGACCTCGGGAACATCCAGCCTCAGCCTCCCAAGTGCTGACAGGTTTGGAGCATGCTCTGCCTCCTTGATCTCTACTGTGTCTTTGCTCGTGACCATACCTATCATAATTTCATGCAACACCTCTGACTCTGCTCAGTCTCTTTTAAAACCCTTTGAAATAACTCCTTAGAATCTGAGTTTTTAAGCAGTTTAACCTTATAGGAATGGCTGTGAATTCCACCCCAAAATAAAGCCTGAATGCCATACAGTGAATATTATAGGCTGTGCTAGGTTTTAAACAACACTTTCTTAAATAAAATACAAACAAATAGGCATCCAAGTCAAAATCCCATACAGAAGGCATAAGAAATAGAGAACAGTAGATCCCCAAGCACTAACTTAGTGTGCAGTAGATGTGCGAACTTTCTTAGCCCAGGACGACGTGCTGTTTTGTTAAGAAAGTTATTTCCCAGCCCTCCTCTGAACTCAGTTAACATTAACAGTTCCAAAATCGGGCAGGAATGGTACAAGCAAGCAACCCAGGAGTTCCTGGCTGTCCCTCAAGAACCACAAAGGAGATTCTGTAGAGTTCAGCAAAAGAGGCAGAGGTTTTACATCTATCAAGCAGCAAGTATGTCTATAGATTTTCAGTTCGTTGCTTCATTCAGAAAATAGAAGCTAAGATTTATCAGCTCCTTAGTCACACATGAAATGATTCAGCCCGCTCGTACACACAGAGCTGGGAGCGAGCTGCTCTTGCGTTCATGCTCTGTCCTGTTGTACAAACAGCACGGAGCTGGCTGTGTGGGTTCTCTCATTGTGTCAAATCAAACTCATCTTACCTCGACTTCCTTGCTCTTCTCTTTGTTTCGGCCCACTGAGCTTCTCCCATTGCTGGCTGTCTCCCGGGCAGGGATTACAGAAATCTGGTGGAGGGGCATATTGGCAGGGCTGCAGGTGGCCAAACCCTGATTGGATGCCTTATGGCTTCACACGCCCTGAGAAGCTCACCTGCAGAACTGTTCATATCCTTGCTTTGCCAAACTTGGATCTAAATAAAAAGGAAGAAAATAGTGTTGGAGACACTGTACAGCAGTGGCCAAGCACACTGAAAGGAAATTTTTAAAAATGTGTAGGGGATAAGCCAAGGAGTATTACATTTCTCAGAAGGACGATTCACTGCAAGTCATAAATGCACTGCTTTGTCACTCATGCCCCCCCTCCCCTAAGAGCATCATGGGAGACAATTCAATTTCTACGGTACCTAATAACTGTCATGGAAACCAAGGAAACCCAGGTCTCACGGGCCCTTATTAACAACTGCTCCTTTTAATGGCACACACTCCCACATGTGCAGCGACTGACACAGGCTTTTGTTTCTGCCCAGATCCCCAGGAGTCTCCGGAACACCCAGAGACATGCATCCTGCTGACAAGCTAAGTAAGCAGAAGGCTGAGAAGCTTAGTGTCCTATTTGGATACAAATCTCTTCCTTGAAAGGCTGGGCTGGCTGCCTGTGTCGTGACTGTCCTTCAAGCAGCTACAATAATCTGCTTAGGTCAAAGGAGCTGCCTGTCCTGGAGAGCATTACATGAGCTGCAAAGAGAAGAAAGGGGGTGAAGGAGAGAAGGGGAGAAATGAGAAGAAAGAAGGGGAAAAGGGAAGAGAGAAGAAGGGAGTAGAAAGAGAGGGAAAGAAGAGAAGAGAGAAATGGAGAAGAGGGAGAAAGGAGAGAGGGGAAGGAGGAAGGAAGAGAGTGGGGTTAGGGAAATGGAAAAGGGGGACTAAGGAGAGGGAGGGAGAGAAAAGAAAAGGGAAGGAAGAGAGTGGAGCTAGGGTAATGGAGAAGAGAGACTAGGGAGAGAAAAGGCAGAAGAGAAAAAAGAAAAGGAGAGAAAGAGGCCTGGAGGAGAGAGAGATAAAGAAAGTCATGGAAGGAGGTAAAAAAGAAGGTGATGGGTAGAGAAGGTAGAGAAGAGAGGAGAGGAATAAGAGGGGAAGAAAGGAAGGGAAGGGGAAGATGGAATCTGAGGGGAGAGATGAATACAGGAATGGGAGAAGAGATGAGAAAAAAGGAGAAGAGGAAGGAAATGGGGCTGAGGGAGGCTGGTTGGGCAGGGACAAGACCTAGGAAGAGAGGGACCAAAGCAGGAGCAGAGAGGGTGGAAGAAAAAAATGAGGAAAGAGGGAAGCGTGACATCTCCCTAGCCAACACCAGGAGTGGGGGAGCCACACCCTGCTTGGTGAAGCGCAGACCCACCCCACGGCACTCAGTTCTGCTTGCGGTAACTTCCGTGCTCTCTGGAGAGCATTGGTTTGATTCCTATGTAAACCTTCTCGTTTCTGCTAAGGATTCCAGGGTCCTCTTAGGAGGATAAAATGATTTGGGGAGAGTGAAACAGAATTTCTGCATTTCTGCTCTTCAAATTACAATAAATAAATAAATAAATAAATAAATAAATAAATAAATAAATAAATAAATAAAGGAAAGGAAAAAGAAAGAAAAAAAACAAGCAAACAAAACCCAACACTTTGAAATCAGTCCATGTGAGATCTTCATAGGTGGTCACTACTGCCACCCATCTCCAGCTATCTTTGTATTCTATATTAACAATCCCATTTCCAATAAGATGCTACAGTTTCTTTAGACTCAGGATAGAGATCAAATATAGCAGAGATAGCTACTGTCAATGACAATAATATAAAAGTTACTCATGAAAAGACTGTCAAAATAAAAACTCATTTTAATCTAAACATCTGCATTGAATTAAATAGTCTATGTATTTTCAAATTTGGATGAAGTATGCATTACTCTTTTTTTATTCAAAGAAAAAAAAAAGGAATTCCCACCTCCTCCCAGCCTCCCATTTCCCTCCCCCTCCTCCCACTCTTCTCCTCCTCCCCCCACTCCTCTCCCCCTCCCTCTCCAGTCTGAAGAGCAGTCAGGGTTCCCTGCCCTGTGGAAAGTCCAAGGTCCTCCCCCCTCCATCCATGTCTAGGAAGGTGAACATCCATACTGGTTAGGCTCCCACAAAGCCAGAACATGAAGTAGGATCAAAACCCAATGCCATTGTCTTTGGCTTCTCATCAGCCCTCATTGTCAGCCATGTTCAAAGAAACCTAGATGTCCTTCAATAGAAGAATGGATGAAGAAAGTATGGAATATATACACACTAGAGTACTACTCAGCAGTAAAAAACAATGACTTCTCAAATTTTGCATGCAAATGGATGGAAATAGAAAACACTATCCTGAGTGAGGTATCCCAGACCCAAAAAGAGGAACTTGGAATGTACTCACTCATAATTGGTTTCTAGCCACAAATAATGGTCATTGAGTCTATAATCTGTTATCCTAAAGAAGCTAAATAAGAAGGTGAACCCAAAGAAAAACATATAGTTGTTATCCTGGGTATGGGAAGTAGACAAGATTGCCGGGCAAAAATTGCATTACTCTTATCCAAGCCAGTCACCTTCATGTGGTTCACTCCCCTGCTCTCCATCTGGTCCATCTGAAGAGACTTCAAAAAGCACAGTTAACCTGAAGCCAAGCTGGCGGGGTTCATCATGAACATCTGAAATGAACCTTTTGCTGAACAGTCCATGACTCCTATACAGCGGATCTTCAGAACCACCTAGCCAGGCACTCAAGCAGCCTTAGTACAGTAGAAGCACACACGGAGATTGACCTGTTGCTGTAGAATCCTTTCTGAAAGTAAAAGAGGGCTACACTGCACTGAGTGTTCATCAGTCTCGGTTTGCAAAGAATGCAGAAACTTGCATGAAGGGACCGTGTGAGGCTTGCCTCTTCCAAAACTTCCGTGCCCTATTCTCATTACTCAGAAGGCAAAGAGCACAGAGTTCGAGGCCTGCTTGGTATGGAGCATGAAACTGTATGAAGCTAATCCATATGAAGCTAAATTGATGTTGATTAAGCATGCTGTGGTTTAAGAGTCCCATCTGTGGCCCGCAACTGTGAAAAAAACACATCCTTACTTAAAAGCAATTGCTAATCCCTTCATCCAGGACTGGCTTCATTAAGAGGAGGCTGGCAATGGAAGACAATAAATCTAATAGTCTGTGGAAAATACAAAATGTAAATTATAAATTTCTTTGGGAAAGTCTTATTGCCAGTGTTACTCCACAGAAGCCTCTGGAAACAGCCAAGGCAATTTCCCAGATAAAGTTAGAATTCGGTACTTTTCTCTAAAATATTCATTAAAGTTACAGGAAAGGCGATTTCTAGCTTGAATTAGCAGAGTGCCTGTCTTAATCCTACATGTCATTATGCAGGTAGGGTGATCCTTTGTTTACTGTGAGATTCTTTTTGAAACTAAGATTTAAAATTTAAGTTAGTTTGAGTTATATGCTTGAGTTACTTCAATTTGCAATCTTTTATTCTGAAATTAGGATTACGAATCAAATTTCAGGGAAAACATTTATTTCTTAGACTATTTTGCACATTAGACAAGAGAATGTCTACTGAATCTTTTCAATCAACTATTGAGAGTTCAGAAAAATTGATAAACAATCTAAATTTTTATTAAGAATTGTGATAAACTGAGATAAAGTTGGGTGATAGCTATTGGGGTAGAAAAAATGTGTTTCAACACTTCATTTGAATATTTGTCTGGCTTGGAACACTGGTACAGCCATCACTTGTGTCGGTGGTGTGTGTTCATCTAGGCTGTTCCTCAGGCAGCTACTGAAAAGCTTCACAACCAGAGTGTGAAGTCTCCGGGGCAAATGTCTCACGTAGCAATTGAAAGCTCAGGAACGTCGGGGATTGCAGCTCTCCTATGGGAGTCCAGGCAGATTACACAGCCATTAACCCCACGGAGTAAAGGAGGAGCCCTGCATCCAATTGCTGTGCACTAACAATCTGCAGACAATGGCCTCACTATCAAAGAGGAGCCTTTCAGCTGACTGGTATCCTCGCAATCCACACAATCAAATTTATAAACGGAACTCTGGAAACGTTGGACTATAATTACTGATGAAGCTGTTGTGAAACTTCACCGCTGCCTGGACCCAGTCTGTGTTGCCTCTGTGTTCTGACTACTAGCCCTGGGGTTTTGGACCACCACTACATTGCTTACCTCTGCCTTCTGATTCCAGCGCTGCAGGTACTAACTCTAACACTCATGGCCGCAGTTTCCCCCAAGACTTCTGCTTTGCTGCTGTTCTCAGCAAAGGCTTTTAAAAGATAAACAAAGCAAGCAGTACATCTGATCCTCTTCCCTGAAACACATCTCAGTCTTCACAGGATCAATACATGAGTGTGGAAAGCTAACAGGCTGGTCTTGATGGCAATTATGCAAGAAAGGAGCTATCAGGCAAAGACAGGAAGAAAACACGCTGACTGACAGACTGATAGTTCAGTCCAATAAACATTGGCTGAGCATCACCTAGGGTTTTCACTATACTGGGAAGAGGCATCACACAGAAATCTTAAACACAATTTCCATGTCCCAGCTCGTAGGAAGATGAGTAAATCATTTTTTTTAAAGAAAATAGTGACACCCTACAACTAATAATTTTTAAAATTTGTGAAATACTGAGTGTAAATACCAGAAAAACTTCAGTAACAGGAAGTCACAAGACTCAAAGAACCGGGATTGGGTAAGACAAGACATTATTTGAAATATCACAGAGTTGGCATTTGTCCGTGTTTGCTTCTCTGCTGCTGTAGCAGAACATTGACCAGAAGCAACTGGGGAACAGCAGGGTTTATTTCAGCTTACAGGTCGCAATCCTTTATCAGGCCAAAACAGGGAAGGAACTCACACAGGAATCCAAACCTGGAGGCAGAAGTGGCCTAGAGGCCATGAAGGGAATCTGCTTGCTGCCTTGATTTCCATGACTTCTTCAGACTACCTTCTTATAAAGCCAATACCTCCTGACAAGTGATGGCCACCAAGGGCTGCCCACATCAATCAAAGCATAAAAGTGCACTAAGAGATGGGCTGGACCACAGAGCACAGGAGCTTCTTTGTTGATTTCAGTTTTGTTTTGTTTTCCTAGTTCAGAACCTTTTAACTGTTCTACCAGGAACATCACAAGCTTCTGCAGCTATGATAAACGCAGGTATGATACATCTCAAGCCGGTAGTTGAACTTACATACCAGTGTGGTGTTGGTTTTTATAACATTCAAAATCTAAGAGTTCTTGAGCTATCGAGTCTCAAACCAAGCTTCCACAGGTTCTGAGGAAGCCAAGCACTACATAAAATGGCCAAAGATATGGCAATTGCTCAGCCAACTCAACTGGAAATCTCAGCAGTCCCAATATGGTTCTTAAGATCTGAAGGATTCCTGGGGATATTGGTGTTCAGTTTATATTTGAATCCCAGTGAGGCAGGTCTTAATATCAGTGAAGGAGTGCAGCAACTAAAGAATAAATAAATAAACTTGTTAGCAAGAATGGAGTTAACACAACTCCTGCATCTAAGTCTCAGCAAACATCACGGGAGAGATTTTAAGAGCCAGGGGAGTCTGCTGTATGATTGTGTCTTCTAGAAATGAAAAGGAAACTATACCTATGATATCTGAACTATATGGCTACCAAACCAAGACATGAACAAGCAGAGTAGTTGCTTGAAAGCTAAAGGCTGTGGAGAGGAAAAATTAGTCTCCCCTGGTGATGAGCGTCTGGGAGAGACTGGTATACAATGCAAAGTGGTCAGCCCTGAAATCACATCAAAGCACACTACCCAGGCACAGGTTGTATTTAGATAGTTATGTGTGTTTGTGTGTGTGTGTGTGTGTCTGCCTGCATGTGTACAACAATACTAACCAAAGAAAATGAAGTCATCAGTTTGAGTGGTGGCATGAGAGAGATTGGAGTGGGAAAAGAGAAGGGAAGGAGTTATGTAATTATATTGTAATTGAAAGGAATTTTTAAAAGCCCCTTATGATAGAGTTACAAAAAAAAAATGAACAAGGAGGAGGAGGCAGAGGAAGAAAGGCAGCAAGGTTTCCTTCTTCTGTGTTCTTTATTTCTGGGTTGCTAGCCACATTTAGGATGGGACTTCCCACTTCAAATAATCTGATTTAGAAAGTCTATCATAGAAAAGCCAGCAGTTTGCATATCAGTTGCTTCTGGACTCAGTCAAGTTGCCATCACACAGGGCACTGCGAATTTTCCCTCGAGTCTTCTGAAGAGGGAGCATTGGCCACTAGTGGAGTGTGGGAGCGCTGGTGAACAAGAAAATCAGTTGGCACCTGCACAGTCTATGACTCAGCGGGACTGTGATTGAGTTGACATTTCCTTGCAAATCAGTAAGTAGCAACTGAAATGGTGACTGTGTATTTTTTCTGTATTGAAAATGTTTCTGTATTTTATTTTTTTGTTTATTTATTATTTATTTTTGGTTTTTCTTTTTTTAATTTATTTATTTATTAAAGATTTCTGTCTCTTCCCCGCCACCGCCTCCCATGAAAAGGACAATAGAAGCCAAGTGAGAAAGAGTAGCATCTGAGAATTATTTCCTCCAATTCGGCTACTAACATTCAATTTCATGTCTCTCCCACTTAGTTCTCTGAGATGCTAGCTTCTCTGAAATGTGCAGCCCAGGCACTTTGCCTGCTCTGTATTCCAAGCCATAGCACAGGCATCTAGATGGGGGCGCCTGGCCATTAGAGGCAAATACTTTTCTGAGAAAG
Organism: Microtus ochrogaster; assembly: GCF_000317375.1. NCBI lineage: Eukaryota > Metazoa > Chordata > Mammalia > Rodentia > Cricetidae > Microtus > Microtus ochrogaster. Next base: position 2,723,969 of record NW_004949121.1, on the reverse strand, counting down.
ACTTTTCTCCCTGTAGTTTTGCTGGTGGAGACTTTCCTTAGAGACAAAGTGGATTTTGGACCCCCTTCTTCTGTAGCTTTAGCTCCTTCTGGCTGGAGGGGCATCGCTGGATTGTCTTGTTGCATTAATCCTGGGTAGAACATGTCCTGCTGTCACCACTCTTGGAGGGTTCTATCATCTAATACATTTCCTAGATACCATCATTCATTCCTTTCTTAGATTCCATGAGCTTATGTACCTTGGTCTTTCCTTGACTCTTCCAACTTAAATCTTATGAATAGCAAGAATTCAATATTAATCATATGACTTCCTCTTTTCTTGACTATTTTTTATATATCATATAAAAAACTCTTCCCAATACAGAATGAAGCAATCAAGATCAAGATTTCTTTTCATGATTGCTCATAGCATTTTAGTTTTTAGTTTTAGTTTTACAGATTATGTTTAAGAATCTGATCTCTTTTGAGTTAGGTCTCTGTAAGTTATGATGTGATATAAATGTTAATTTAATGAGCTGTGCATATGCAATTATAGCATCATTTGTTTTAATGAAAAACATATTACAAAACAATTATTTTTTAAATGAAAAAGCCTTAGAATTATCACAATTATTCTCTCCAATCCTTGGTATTATTTTGTTATGTATTTTGCTTTCCATATGTTATTTAAAAAGCAGCATATTGTCCATGCTCCAAATTTTCTCAGGAGATCTTGTAAATTTTTCCTTCACAGGGGGATCCATGTATGTCTCTTTTAGGGTTCTCTTTGTTACCTAGCTTTGCTGGGGTGGTGGACTATAGATTGGTTATCCTTTGATTTATATCTAATATCTACTTATGAGTGAGTATATACCATGTTTGTCTTTCTGGGTCTGGTTTAACCCACTCAAGTTATTTTTTTTCTAGTTCTATCCATTTGCCTACAAATTTAAAGATGTCATTGGTTTTTTACAGCTGAGTGGTACTCCATTGTGCAAATGTGCCACATTTTTTAGTTTATTCTTTGGAAGAGGGACATGTAGGTTGTTTCTAGGTTCTGGCTATTATGAGTAATGTTGCTACGAACAAAAGTCCTTGTAGTATGAGTGTGCATACTTTGGATATATGCCCAAGAGTGGTACTGCTGGGTTTTGAGTTAGGTTAATACCCAATTTTCTGAGATACCACCTTACTGATTTCCAAAGTGGCTGTACTTTTGTTCGTGGGAGTGCAACTTTGTACTCTATATCCTCTCTCTAACATAAACTATCATTGTTGTTTTGATCTTAGCTATTCTGAGGGGTGTAATATGATATCTCAAAGTTGTTTTGATTTGTATTTCACTAATGGCTAAGGATGTTGAGTAATTTCTTAAGTGTCTTTTGAGCATTTGAGATTCTTATGTTGAGAATTCTCTGTTTAGATCTGTATTCCATTTTTAATGGGATATTATTTTGATGTCTAGTATCTTGAGTTCTTTACACATTTTGAAAACCAGTTCTCTATCTAAATGTGGGGTTTGTGAAGATCTTTTCCCATTCAATAGTCTGTAGTTTTGTCTTATTGACTGTTTCCTCTGCCTTTCAGAAGCTCCTAAGTTTCAGGAGGTCCTATGTAGTTATTATTATTCTCACTGTCTGTGCAACTGGTGTTATATTTCTTCCCTACTTTCTCTTCTATGAGGTTCAGTGTAGTTGGTTTATGTACAGTTTTTTTCCTGCCAGAAACCTAGTAGTACTGTGTCCCAAGGCCACCGTTTCCCTTAGACATCCAGTGGCCACACAGTACTGATTTAATGTGATTGAAGTGGACTTTCCTAGTGCAGCCAGCCACACTTCCAAGGTTGTGCTGACCTTGCACTGTGGAACAGAATCTACTCTTTGTCCCAGAGTGTTATTGGGCTGCCCTGGTATAATGTGTCTTTGATTGTGAGTTACTGAACTCAACAAGCTTTAAACAATTTCTTCTTCCATTGAACATGATAAGTGATAACAGTTGTTTAAATATAATACTCATGGCAATTCTTAGATCACTCAAAACTCTGTAGGCATTAGCCATCAATCTCCTATAAAAACACCAGCAGTTTCTAATGCTATTTTAAAAATCTAGATTTCTTTTAAAATATTTACTTGTGGTAGATGAGACTTCTTATAAATTATGTTTTAAACATAGTATTTCTTGAATAAAACAATTTGTGAAAACATATTCTTTTCCTTTAAAGGTTTCTGTATTTCATAATGTTTTACAAGTGAAAAATATAGTAGCTGGTAATGCAAATACTCATAAAAGAGAAATGCGATTAAGTGATAGCCTTCTAAACACACTGCAGAACAAACGTGTATACTTGTGCTTCCTCTGACGATGTCCTCAGTCATTTTAATCACTGCACACAATTAGCTCCATTTCGAAAATACAGTTAGGATAATATGAGAATGTAACAAATATTGGAAGCCATAACAAAGTATGTTATTTTCTAGAGAAAAACAAGAATTCTACCTGCTTTCAAAATTTAAAACAAGAGTTTATGTATTTTTTATCTTCTTTTAAAGTTTTGTGTTTGATTTTATTTTTTGTAGTTTTTATATTAAAAATTTCCACCTTCCCCCTCCTCCCATTTTCCTCCCCTTCCCTCCACCCCTTTCCCCCTCCCACTCCAGTCCAAAGAGCATTCAGGGTTCCCTGCCCCATGGAAAGTCCAAGGTCCTCCCCTCTCCATCCTGGTCTAGGAAGGTGAGCATCCAAACAGACTAGGCCCCCACAAAGCCAGTACATGCTGTAGGATCAAAACCCAGTGCCATTATCCTTGGCTTCTCAGCTAGCCCTCATTGACTGCCATGTTCAGAGAGTCCAGGATCCAGCAATACCACTCTTGGAAATATACCCAAGAGATGCCCTATCATACTACAAAAGCATTTGTTCAACTATGTTTATAGCAGCATTATTTGTAATAGCCAGAACCTGGAAACAACCTAGATGCCCTTCAATGGAAGAATGGATAAAGAAAGTGTGGAATATATATGCACTAGAGTACTACTCTGTGGTAAAAAAAACCTTGAATTTTGCATGCAAATGGATAGAAATAGAAAACACTATCCTGAGTGAGGTAACCCAGACACAAAAAGATGAATATGGTTTGTACTCACTCATAAGTGGATTCTAGCCATAAATAAAGGACATTGAGCCTATAATTCATGATCCTAGAGAAGCTAAATAAGAAGGTGAACCCGAAGAAAAACATATAGTTATCCTCCTGGATAATGGAAGTAGATCTATCTTCTTTTAAACTTCAAAGTGAAGCAAGTCCAACTGGAGAGCTGTTTGTCCCACCCACATGTGTATTTGCAGCCCACTACTACAGCTTGAAGCTTAGCATGCCATGCTGGTCCTTGTGCCCCACAAGTGTCAGGGCGGAGTAGAGCTTCTGGTTGCCTCCTCCCTTTGGAAGCTTGCATGGTGCCTTCTGGTACCAAATTTCAAAAACAAACAAAAAAACAAACAAACAAACAAATAAATAAATAAATAAACAAGAAAACCCCAAGAAAGTGAAGCAAAAGCATTTTTAGTTTTTCAATTGGGAAGAAACTTAAAGCTATTTGCTAAGGAAGAAGCAATGCTTCTATTTCCCCCTCGGAGACCACGGTCATTTGCCCTTCACTTGCATCTTCCTTTAAGATGAAACTTCCTCTTCATTGAACCATTTCTTGTGAGGGATTCTCCCAATGCAAAGGAAGTAATATAAACCGCAAGAACATATGTGAGTGTCACCCATTTTAATTACATTGAAGCAACTCCATCTCATGTTTACTGTGTTGCAGAATGCTAGGGAAGCATGAGGAAGCAGCATTGCAGAGAAGTTAAGATTGATAGACCAGGCTCTACGTGGTGATTAGGGAAATAAACTACAGCTCGTAACCTGTGCAGTACAGATAACAACTGCGACGTAATTTTCAGCATGAGTGAATCAGTATGGTCGAGTGACAGAAATTTCCCTGTGAATGTGAGATTACAATGGAGGGCTGAAAGGATGAGAGAAAATGGAAGTGCTTAGAAGAAAATGAGTTGATAAGAAAAAAGGGAAGACCTGCGTTTTATAGACTATTCTTTGGTTTATCAGAAAAACAACAATAACAAAAACCACCAGAACTAGAGGTGATAAATTTAACCCCTACCATGGTGGTTTTTTTTTTTTTTTACATCACTGGAAATTGTAACTTTGTGTACATCAGTTTCAAAAATGAACTTTGCAATGTGTTTGGGGTTGGGAGATGGTTCACTGCACAAAACGCTTGCCATGCAGGCGTGAGGACAGAAGATCAGAGCCCACTGTGCGTGCGTGAAATCCAGACAGGTCTGGGGGGCCCATCTGCAATCCCAGCACTTGGGAGGTGAGATTTCCCAGGGTAAGCTGGCTCCCTAGAGGAGCCTGCCACAGTGTATCTGCTCCAGCGAGAGATGACGTCTCAATAAATAAGGTGGAAAACAAGAAGGCATTCTATGTCAACCTGAGGCCTCCACATGCATGTTCACACAGCTGTGCCTGCACATATG
>NW_004949121.1:2718339-2718578 GCF_000317375.1 Microtus ochrogaster | reverse complement strand
CATATGTACACATGCATGTTCACACAGCTGTGCCTACACATATGTACACATGCATGTTCACACAGTTGTGCCTGCACATATGCACACATACATGTTCACACAGGAGTGCCTGCACATATGTACACATTCATGTTCACACAGCTGTGCCTGCACATATGCATACATGCATGTTCACACAGGAGTACCCACACATATGTACACCTGCATGTTCACACAGCTATGCCTGCACATATGCATAC
>NW_004949121.1:2660894-2718239 GCF_000317375.1 Microtus ochrogaster | reverse complement strand
ACATGCATGTTCACACAGGAGTACCCACACATATGCATACATGCATATAACCTGTATACACCTGTAAAAATATTTAAAATACCAAGTACTGTAGAAAACATTTTGAATTTAAAAATGTTTTAAAATGAAGAACAATGAAATAGTTCTTCAGAACCAAAATTCTAAAGTTTTGAGTTTTTTGTTTGTTTGTTGGGGGTGTTTAAGGATATCTCAGTTATCATATAGAAAGTTATCAAAATAAAACTATAAAAAAGAGTATCAAAAAGCTCTTGCTGATCTCTGTAGATGCTATGACTCTATTATTTTAATTAACTGCACAAAATTCTGGGAAACAGGCAATAAAATAACAGTCTCCGTAAAGAAACTGTGATGAATAAATTTCATAGTAATTTTATCACTTCAGTAGATTACTATATATAATATGCAAAATATATGTATTAATAATTATGGTTAATTTATTTTTTGTTTTTCTTTTTGAAATTATTACACAATTAAAACATTTCACCATTTCCTTCCTTCCTCCAAACCTTCCCATATACCCCTCACAATTTTCCTTAAAATGTTTTCATTAATTACTATTTCATAACTATATGGATATAGAAATACATATATGTTCCTATATATAACCTGCTCAGTTCATTTAATGTTATTAGTATATAAGGACTCAACCCTATACAAAGAACTATATGCAACTAAGGAATTCTAAGAGTGGGAGAATTTTCTCCAGGTGAGAGCACACCAATTAGTTACACAATACCAAAATGTTCAGCCCTGAAATATACATACCGGTCACATGATGAAGATTGAGAAGGTTGTATTTAGAAACACATGTATGTGTATATACCCACACACGTACATACATTCATGTAATCACAATGAAAAAAAGAGGACATGCACTTGAAAGAAAATAAGGAAGGAACTATGGAAGAGTTTTGAGGGAAGAAAAAGAAAAAATTCTGTAATTATAAACTATAAACTAAAAGATAAAAGAAAAGGCAATATTTGTTAGAATGAGTTTAGGAAAGAGTAAAAGTTTTCGTTTCAGTGATGACAGTGGAGTACTGAGAGTTTAGAGTCTTAACCTCACCCAAGAATGATCCCTCCCTGGTTTAAACAAACAGACAGATACTATTAGATGTTGACACTTCCTATATTGCAGTTGGAAAGGAGAGTTGAGGCTGATGCAAGGATCGAGTAGGAATGCATCTGTGCTCTATAATATAACAGACAGAAATTACTATCAGGGCTGAATTGGGAAGATTAAGATAGAATCACACAGAGTGATGGAAATACTGCATGCAGATGTTGAGTGGGGGTTTCATTCATCACACAAATCCGAAGTCTGCAAGAATGAAAATGTAAACATTTTGGTTTATTATATTTTTAACTACTGTTTGAAAAGGAAAGGGACACACATATGTGTACATTTTTATTTCATCAGTCTCAGCAAGTGATGTGATTCCAGACAAGCCATGAACAAGGTTCAGTGAATGGTTGATAAATGGATGAAGAAAACGCTCAGCTTCTGTGATTAGCAAATATGAATTAAAACCACAGTGTGCTGTCCCTGCACAATGAGCAGGAAAATTACAGTTTAAATGACTATTTTTGAAACTATTGAAGAAGGGAGGCATTTTTTCATTACTAGGAAAGTGTAGTTTGGGAAATATCTCAACACTGTCTAGTAGTGAAGATATGCATTCCAAAAGACCAATAACTTCACTTAACAGTGGAAGGTGACATCTCTGACCACAGGGTTAGCACTGGAGTTCATGGCATATAATTAGATCACTGAGCTACAATTTCCTGATTTATTTAATACAATGCAGAATTGCAAAGCACAACTTTTAAGATTTGAGTAAAGAATGGATGATGTATTTGGCTGGGATGGTGCGAACCACAGGTCGACTAGGGAACACTTTTTGAATTTGCGGTGCTGATTTGGCATTCAGGCAGAGATGCACAGTGAGCTATTCTTGTGCAGCAAGCTGAGCTGTGGTTCGTAATTTCAAGTTGCTACATCGATGATTTTTACAGTTATGCTACTAGCGTGGTCTATTGAGGGAGCAAATGTAATTAAAAACAATGGAAGAGAAACCAATGCCTGATTATAATTACAGTAAACCCTAAAATGTGACTGCACTAGGAAAATGGAGAAACAAATTGATAGGAGAACATCCCAAGCACTTTCCAACTGCCTTGGAGCTCGTTCCTAGTACCTACAGATGCCTTTGCTCAGCCCTCCTTATGCTGTCTACCCTCTTACACCCTCTATCCTAATAAATGTTTCCCTCAACCCCCCCTGATTCATAAGTCTCCCACCTGCTTTCCAGGAAACACCCAGAGTTTTCTGAGCTGATTATTTGCAAGTTTGTGCCAGTTTCTACTTTAAAACAGATAGTAGTTTGTGGCACTTATATGAGTTTCCACCACAGAAAAAAACATCTATACAAGTTGTGAGCTTTCCCACGTATTTATATAATGATACAATGAAAAATAAAAGAACAAATACAATAGACAGCAATTTTTGATCAGAAAACCAGATGTAAGACTCATTGCTTTCTTGACATTAAAAATACTTAATCCTAATGGTGTTATTTTGTCTGAATGAAGTCATATAAAACTGTAACTGAAAAATTAATAAATGGAACCCTTTGTTTTTCATGTGTATGTATGTGATGTGTGTGTGTATGTGTGTGTTCAAATGTGTATAAGAGTACTTGTGGGTGAATGCAGCCATGCATATAAGAATGCACGTGTGAGGGGCTGAGGCTAATGGGAGATTCCACTCCTTGCTCTTTGCCTGTTCACAGATGTGTGCGCTCTCAATTGAACCCAAAGCTCAGTGATATGGCTGGTGTAGCTAGATAGCCTACTCAGGAAATGCTCTGTCTCTTGTTTCCCGGCTCTAGAATTATAGATCAGCTTCCCGGCTCATTGGCATTTACATGTGTTCTGGGGATCCAGTGTCTCTGGTCTTCAGGTTGCTAACATAGCAAGGCTTTTTTACTTTTGTAATGTGCAATTATATTAGCAAAAGAGTCTGCAGTTCAAACACATGGTATGAGTAGCAGTGACGTGTCCATTCCTTGCTTTGATTTTCTATTTTTTAAAATTTGATTTTATTTTTTATTCTTCCATTATAATAAGTGCAATAGGTCCGTTGGTTTTTTTCTGGAAGGGGAAACACAGGATAAAAAGCTACATGGAAGACAGTAAGTAATCCGTGCTTACTAATTTAAGCCTATGTCTTGAGTAGGACTAGATGGACAAAGATTTTTTTTTTTATTATTTTACACAAAGACACCAATCTGGGATGAGTAGGATTTGGGATATGTAGGCAGAGTTTATAGCAATTAAGGTCTCATTGGAAAGGGAGTGATATATTCAGAATTCAGTTGAAGATGACTCATTGACCGGGCTATCAGTAGAAAAATGGGCAATATGCTGAAAACCTTTAAAGGATGGTGAAACATCCATGGGTAGAAACAATGGGAATTCATTACTTCTTAGCATAAAGGAGCAAAGTGAAGGTCATGGATTGCAAGGCTGCTCTGAAAGGGTTGCCTTAGAAGCAGGACAGTGCAGAACTGGAGTAGTATAAATACCAAGTCATTGTCCTCTTACACCTTCAGCTCTGGAAACGATGGTTCATTGCTGAATTCTTTCATGAGACACAGGTGGCGAGGGAGATGGAAAAGGCAGCGTGGCAATTCCTAGTCCTGAATAAGCGTCTCAGCTCTGTTCTAGGCCTGTGTAATTGATTGTGAAATTTACAAGTGACAATTCATCAGTCAATCATGTTTATAATAATTGCTATGAGTGGAGATTATGAAACATTACTTATACTGCCAAGTTATGATACCATCAATAACTTACATAATTGATGATAAATAAAATGAAGGGATAATAAAAAGGATAACAGGAAAATATAAAGCTAGCATAAAGTAAATACTGATGGGAACATTTAATTTAAGCATATTTTAACTAAGCAATGAATATCAATTTCTAAAAGGTGGCATTGGAGACATGGAATAAAAATACACAGACATATGCATATTAGACTAGTAGTTTAAAAACTTATTTGATATTTTGTGTTAATGGAAATAGTTCAACATGAGGCAATGTTTGATAATCTGGTGTTTGGTCATATTTCACAAAACAGTAAAAAAAACCATACATAGACATGGTGCAGAACTTAACTCACAGTGTGGTTCTTCAAGGAACAGCATGTATTGATCTTGGCATGACAATAAGGTCAAGATGGAAGAAATTGGGTTGAAATTGCATTTGGCATGTAGCAATCAAAACTATGGACAAAATTAGGTGAAGAGTGTGCGGGTTCTTAATAAGCACACAAAACCTTTCTGTTCACTGTTATTCACTGAAGACACAAGACTAACATCATTTCAGATGTGGGAATGTCTCTCACTCTCCAGTTCACACACCAATGACACCTACTCGTGGAAATTGGCTTATCAGAGAGGATTGTGAAGAGGAGACACTCTGAAGTATGAGCTTTCATCTTTTATTCACAACAGGTTGACTTAATCGTCAGCACAAGACATTCTTGTTCTCCAACATTTACACTCCACATAAAGCCATGTAGCATCCCTATTGTGGTAAGACACTGCTTCACTACACATTTTAAGATCTATTAAATGAGTATTTCAAGAATTATTGGCATCAGACTTAAGAAAGGCCAAGTCATTTTTTTTTTCTGGGAAGGACTTGAGCAGGTGAATTTTTACCTAGCTGAGTGTTTGGGTATTTCTATTCTCTCTTAGGACAGTATTTTCAGAAACAGTCAGAGGTTTACTTGGGATGAAATATTGCTCACCCATGAAGTAACAATACCATTTAAATATAGTAAGATATTATGGAATTAGAAAATGTAAAACTATGTTTTGCATTTTGGTCTTGGATTCTGTTTTCTGGAACAAAAGTATATTGGTAGGTGATGCAGAATTTCAGAGAAAATACATATATCTTAAACATCAGTGTAGCTTTGTGTTTACACGAAGTATACAGATGATAGTGTTTTTATGTTTTCTCTTTAACACTCTAAATATGATTTTGTTCAAGACGAGCAAATAGGTTTGATGTTACAAGTTTTTCCTATGTCTTTAAAGGAAGAAATAGATTCATTTTGTACTTTGCTTGCTGTGTAGAAAAACATTGAGGAAGAAACAGTAACAACTTTCTGAGCTAAATGTTAAAACATGTAGTCTGTGATTAGTGATTTTATCTAACACAAATCCAAAAGTTAAAACTATGGTTGGTGTATTTTAGAAAAAAAAAGTGTGTCTTACTGAGAGTGTGCCATTTTATCAGATCTCTGATAATAAATTTTGTTTGATATCTCATGTAACAAATTTAATAGGAACATAAATTGGTAAAAGCATGATATTCTAAAAGTAGCTAGGCCAAGTGGCTCTAGGGTTCACTTTGCAACAAATCTATTGGGTGTTTGTCTCTTACATTAAAACCCAGGTCTTATGGCATCATCCTGATTTCATATCCATATTTTCATTTGGTTACAAGAATGCTTAGTCCTGGATACTTCACACCCCTTAGTCACCAGAGCCACCACATTCTGCTGCTTTCTAGAAACATCTCTTTCCTTTCGCTGCTGTAGCATGAAAGCTATAATTATTTTTAGGGTATAGTTTTTTTCCTCAGAAATCATTGTTTCATATGTTTCTCTCCTCTTATAGCCTAGAAGTTCTCTGTTGATAGAACTCATGCCTACTTCCTTATTATCTCTGCCACCGCTACTACCGTTAGAATTCTCTGGACACCCTGTGCATAGGGAAACTCTGTTAGAGGATGATGAATCACGGAGCCAAACTTCTGCATGTTTTACAGCAAAGACCATGTGGTTAGACCTTCTATACACATTTTTTTCTTTTTCTTTTTTCAAAATTTTCTAATAATTCAGAGCTACATAGTCTTCAAAATATGGCTCTAATAAATGGAGCATAAATATCACCTAGAAATTCATTGTGAAAATTTTATGATGAAGAACAGCATGGTATAGACAAAGTATTGTGTATGGTACAAAAGAAATAAAAAAGATAGTTATGTAATACGTGTCCTTTTCTGCATTATTTTACTCTCATATTGTTTCAAACAAAAACATCTCAGTATAGATAAGTGACCATGTGAGTAAGAAATGTAATTTACTTTATACATGCAAGAAGATATTTAGATACATTGCCAGGATCCATGAACGTCCTGTCATTTTGCTCTATTTAGTAAACAAGTTAAGTTGCTACAGTTTCATGAGCATAGCCAGAAGACAAGCCTTCTTTAGTGCAGAGCAAAAGGACTTTGTCATTCACTGCAATAAGAGTATGGCGCGTGTGTTCATTTTCTGGAGCTGGTTCTCTGACTTGCAATAGCCACAGTTTGATTCCCAAGAGCTCAAGAGCTATATCTATTACAGGAGAACAACCCACATTAATCCCAATATCTGATAATGGCCTTAGCTCAAAAGGACACACAATTTTTGGACAAACAGCAAATCTGCCTTCTGCCCCAGATGGAGATGCTATTTGCATTTTTCTAATGCTGGTCACTCTAAAAATACTGCTTAATAAATAGTCGAGAGAACAAGCCATAAATATTTCTTTTTATAAAATAATGCAAAACACCAAAAGTTCATGGGAATGTATGCCTGTGTGTGTTTCCATAGTATAGCGGGTGTTTGCTTTGATATTTAGATTAATACAGGGAATGCATCTGATCCATTATAAATATTTTTAGAATTACTTGATACTAAATATAGTATATTTTAATGTCAAATGTGAATATAGCTATTATAATTTTTTCTTCTAAAATCAATAAAGTGGATTTAATCTTTATTAAGAAATAGCACCTATTTGTCCTGAAATAAGTTTATAAGTCAATATAAAATTCTTAATAAATTCACAATGCACTGAACCTAAAGTGTTACTGGATGCAGCATAACTCTCAGCACACTTCTTTGTGATGAGTGAGAGAAAGCTGGATTGTAGTTTAGTGAGCCAACTGTGTAGAACAGGGTGGAGAAAAGGTCAGTTACCTAATGAGAATACATAGAAAAAAATTGTTGGAAGAAAACATGACTCTTTTTTTTTTCCTTTTCTGCTCTTTTCTTGGTTTTGCTTTTTCAAGACAGAGTTTAAATTTGCAAATCTTTTATACCTTTCCACACATATGTCTTGATACAAAATTGTAATCTCTTTTCATATTCTTGCTAATATTTTCTAAATGTATGTGTATAAAAGTGTATTATATGGATATTATATATTAATATAATATAGCACTATTAATTTTGTTATTGATTCTTCTGGACAGAATTTGCAGCCCACTTCTTCTAAATGAAGTCATATCTATCTTCCAAGGCTCCGCCTACATCCCAACCAAAGAGAGGTCTTTTTCAGTCATCTAAGGGTAAAGAAATTTCTAATTTGGAAAACTACATTATTTTTATTCATGAAAATTATTTGGGAGTTTAAAATATTTGTACTTTATATTTTTAATTGCATTTTTTTCAAAATTAAAAATTGAGATTTTTTTTTTATTTTCCTATTTAGGTCTGTAGTTCCCTTGACACATGTTATGCTTTCTTCTAAGTAACTATATATTACTCCAAGTATTAATCCAAGACAGTAGTTAGAATATCCAAAGTTCTCTCAAAAGTTAATTGTGGTTATTATTAAAATAATCCAATTCAAATTCCCATAACAAACCAAAATCTGGAAAAACATCGACATCATGTTAATAAAATTACATCGTGAGTAAAATTGCTCTTTGATCTTCCATTGGATGGCACCTTAAATAATTTCAGCTTTGATTTTATAGTAGAGAAACTCTAAAGATTAGGTCTATTCATATATTTCTTTCATAACTTTTAATTGTGTGGGCAGACGGGAGTATGCACACATGACGGCCGGTGCCTGGAGAGGCCAGAAGAGGGCACTTTAACTGCTGTTAAAGGCAGTTGTGACCTGCCAAACATGGGTGCTGGGAACTCAGCTCAGGTCCTCTGGAAGAGCAGGAAATACCGTTACCCCTGAGCCATCTTGCCAATGCTCATACTTCCCCTTCCCCCCATTTAGAGTTCAAATTCAGCCTTAAATCTCATAAATTTTGACTTTGAGCACTGTTATCATCCTAAACTGAAGGGCACCACAATGCCAGTGCAGATTTAAAATCCAAGAACCTAATAAATAGGACAGTCACGGAAGAGATGAAGCGACAGTTAAAGGAGAGATTTAAACAATAAATGACAAATTTAGGGAGAATTGAAATTGAAAAACAAAACTGTAATCCACCTGCCTAAACCACGTGGCTTCCTAGTTGTTGCTTTCTGAACATTTTCTGTAAACGTGAATGAGTTGAAAGGAAGTCAAGTTGCTGATGACCATGCCACTGTTTGGGGGCGATATCTGCTCTGCCCAGGACAGACAGTTCTCACTGTGCGCTTGCCTGGAACATGTTTCCTGAGGAAGACAGTGTACAGTGAAGATGAACCTTTCCTAGTTCACACTAACTCGGTTGTCTCCTGATTTATAGATCTTGTTTATAGTTCACCACAGATCCATTTCATTTCAAACATCAGTTTACTCAATCATAAAACGCAGAGGCAAACCTTACTGGTTTTGTCATTTACTTTTTAGAACTTTGCAATTGCCAATGCATCTAGCACAGCCTCTTGCTAATATTATGCAATGGAATTATTTTTTATGCACAGGAATTCTTTGCAAAGTGTCTTACTTCTTTTGGATTGTTTTCATAGTTACTTTTTCCACTGAACTATTTCATTCACCATCACAGAGCTAGTGAGAATTCCTTTCCAGCAATATTTTTCATCATTTTTTCTTTAAATATATCTAATCTATATGTTAGCTGCCCTTATAAAATATTTTCCAACTTTTCTAATATGTGGTCTCCTACAAACAAAAAAGCAAAAGGACCCAAATATTACCACAATTTAAATAATTCTAGCCCAGAGAATAATTATGTTCACTACCAAAAGCCAAAATTTATTAAATGGCACGAACCTATTGTGTAAACATTAGCTTTTAGTTTCTGGCTTACTCTTTCTCTCTTCTCCCTAAATTAAACTGGGTGTAAATACTGCTGAAGTTTCTCATAATTTTTCTAAACTGAAGAATTACAAAATTTGATGAAAGGAAACATTATCATGCAATTCTTGTATCATATATGTTATGCACCAATATACTCACAAAGACACACATTTGAGAAGCCTAGTGAATTTTATGTTTGTTTCCATAGTTTCTCTGCATGTTTTCAAGAATTCACATAGAGTCTTAACTGTACACATCATGTCTGCACACCTTTTCTAAGTCTGGTTCTGCATCTTCAAGTGCTACTTATCATTTTCAGTTGGATGTTTACTATTTCACATTTCAAATTTTATGCTCAAGAAAAATGAGATCACAGCCAGTATGTTCCAATGCTTCGTCTTGCTGTATTCTCTGATTCCACTAACAGCCCTTACTTCCTCTTGCACACCTTATCAATGTCATCAGAGTTAACGTTCACCTTTTCCTCAGTCCTTAATCAACTCTTAGGAACTTTATCTTCACAATACATCAGACAGCACCACAACTATTGCTAGACACTGATGTAAGCCACCACGACTTCTCGTATCCTCTACGTGGATGGTTTGCTCATCTCCTGCTACTCAAAATGGGATTGTCGCCAGCAACCAGTATTAAACATCACCAATACCAAAGGGATTTTGGGTATGCAGTGCTTAGGGCCCAAGGTAAAGCAAGCTAGATTTGCATCTGCATTTGAACAATATTCATGAGACCTTCAGCACATCAAGTTTGAGTGCTATTTTGACTCATTCCCATTCTTCCATTGCTTGACTATATAACAACCTGAATCATTCTTTGGAGAGATGACCCCTTTCCTGCTCATCACTGGAGGACAATCTGGCACCACACTTCAAATGCTTTTAAGATCCTCACTCCTTTAACCTTTCATTTTAGCTCCTTAAATTTTTGTTTTATACATGATATTCATCTTAATGGTAGGTATAAAATTATGGAAATTTATGTATGGCAACAGATCCAATGTCTGTTAGCTGAAATTTGATGCATCTACATGATGTAATAATGTTTACTCAGTGATGTGAATATTCTGTATAGAATGTTGACACACCAGAGAAATACACTTGACACACTTTTAAGAAGAAGAATAGTTTGGAATGTAGTATGGGACATAAGTGTGTCCCATAAATTCATTCAGTGGATGAAGCCAGACACCAGCAGTGTTTTTACTTGGTGAAAGTCTTCTGCAATCTATTCAAGACTATTTGCATTTCTTAAATTTGTATTCTTTTTAAAAATTATTTATTTTTTTGTATGTTTGGATCTTTTGTCTTATTGTATGTAAATGCCTTTAGTGTCTGCAAAGGCCGGAATACGTAGGATCTCTTGAATCTGAAATTATAGGCAGTTTAGTTCTTCTGTGTGGTTGCTGGGATCTGAACTGGCAAGGACCTTCTGCATGAGCAGGATGCACTCTGAATCACTGAGCCATTTCTGAGTCCCCCTAACTTTGTAGCTTTTAAAATACCAGCTAATGTTTTTCATGTTTAAGACATGCCAAATCGTAAAAGATCAAAAATTTACTAAGAAAGTTCTAAAATTTGCTAAGAAAAATATCAATATTTTCCAATAGAGTAAGTCTCTACAACTTACAAAGGTACTGTTAAGAAGACAAAAGACTAAAAAGCAAGAGACCCCATATCTGTTTTAGGTCAAATTCTATAGTTCAGATGTTCAATTGTTGTGTGGCTCTGAAATGTTCCCAGAAAGAGAGAAGATACCCTATCAGTTGTGCAGAAATCCTTATAATGCAGAAGAGAATTGGTCTAGGTCGAGAAAATGAAGAATTAACCATAATAAAATATCTTTTATTTTTCCCACATATCCTTCTAAAATGCAAAATAATTTCATTTGTATGCATGTGAAATCAATATTGTCACAACACTACAATAAAACTGCACACTTTGAAACTGTACATCTAGTCTATTTATTAGTCCTATCTATCACCTATGATATATATGCCTTCTTTATATCTCCCTGTCTCTACCAGTCATCCATCTATGTATCATTCACATGACTATATTCTCTATTTTTGTCATCTATATAAATATAAACATATAAATATAAGTGCTAAATGACAGTATTTCCTATCATATTTATAATTTAAAATCTAATACCAATATTCCAAGACAAAAATTCCCATTCTTATGAATATATTTTGTTTTAGATTATTTTTTCAGACACTGTGCTTCTCTAATCAGAAGGATAAGTCTGCCTTTCTCCAGCTTGTTTGTCCTGGATAATTCCTATCATGTTGTTCCCCAGCCTGTCTGTTTGTAGACAAAGACTGGTTGCCATTTCCCAGCCGCCCAGACCCAAAACAATCACACAGAAACTATATTAATTAAAATACTGCTTGGCCAATTAACTCATGACTCTTTCTAGCTTGCACTTACATCGAATTAACCCATTTCTATTAACCTATGAATCACCACAAATCTCATGCTTTACTGGTAAGGTTCTCTGATGTCTGTCTCCTCTGGCAGCTATATGACATCTCTCTGACTCCACATTCTTTTCTCCTCTATCTCTGCTTGGAATTTCCACCTTGTTCTATTCTGCCCTGCCAGAGGCCCAAAGCAGCTTCTTTATTAACCAATGGTACAAAACACATTCACAGCATACAGAGGGGAATCCCAATCGCTTGTCCTGGGTAACTCCAGGACATGATATCCTCCAGCGTATCTGTCCTGGAAGACTCCATCTATGTGATCAGTATCTTTTATCATTAAGGGTTTGCTAAGTATCAGGCTCTTTGACAGATCTACTGAGCACACAACAGCCACTTGGTCTTTTGCTGCATCATTATTTGATAAATGAGCTGGAATTGTCGTCTAGGTTTCTGTCCTGCCTGGTTCCCACAATTGTTAAGTCCTAAAGAAATCACAGAGAGTTCTATATTAGTTATAAACTGATTGGACCATTAGCTCAGGCTTCTTATTAACTCTTATAACATATATTAGCTTATTATTCTTATCTGTGTTAGCTACATGGCTCAGTACCTTTTTCAGAGAGGCAGTCACATCTTGCTTCTTGTGTGGCTGGGCCAGGACTGCAGAAGCTTCTTCCTCCTTCCCAGAATTCTACTATTCTCATTGACCCACCTCTATTTCCTGCCCAGCTACTGTCCAATCAGCATTTATTTAAAATATAATTGACAGAATACAGACCATTGTCCCACACTAAGAAAGAAAGACTAATGTCTTGGAATCCCTAATATGAGTGACAGATTGCTTGTTTTTTTTTCTTGTTGTTGTTGCTGCTGCTGTTTTTGTTTTGTTTTGTTTGCCTCTGACTCAGAGTCCTGTATCTTATTCCAGCATTCATAAATGACAATCTATCCTCTTATTTTAAATGCAAGGTAAACACTCGGGTTCATACCAGATTCTTGTCCCTAGGGTTTCAAATCATAGTGGTCATAAAAAGGGAGCTAAAATGTTTAGAAGAATTATAAGAAAGGTATAAGAAGTATATGAGAATAAAAACATGAGAAAAGCCAACTAATTCTTAAACTTTCTTTAGAATCAATGTTTGTATCTATTGAAAGATTAAATACTATCTCCTCTGAAGTGTAGTGGTGTCAAGTATCATTTCTTCACTTTTCTTTTCAAATTCATATATATTATAAATTCATATAAATTTATATACATTTATTTTATAAATATCATTTATAGGATATTTGCATAGTATATGCAATACCAGGTTCAATCACCATTATCAGAGATGATGGGGATGGAGACAGATGAGGAACATGTAAGCATTGGATGAACGGTATCCTGACAGCTAGGAGTCAAGGAATACCACGTCACAGGTACAACAAATTCACAGAAGAGATTTATCAGGATGGGAGAAACCAGGAGGGTGGCTGCCTCTGCCTGGGTGAGAAACAGCAGCAAACTGAACAGGATACAGAGTTTCTTAGGAAGGGGGTGGAACTTTTAAGGGTAAATTTTTCCAGAGTGGAGATTGGTAGGACTTACTGTCCAGAAATTGGATATTTTACTCTGTACAATGGGGGCAGGGTTCAGTAGTTAGAGCAGTTAGAGTATTCTGTGGGTAGAACCTACCAGTTAGAGGTCCTCGGAGGATGGGTCTGGCCACTTGTGTGGCTCAAGGGGCTTACAGAGAACAAATTAGATAGTCCCCCTAAAGACTATATAATTTACTATTATAACCAAAATGTAATGGGATATGATACATTTATCAAATTCTTCCAAATACCCAGTGAATAAAGTGGAAATTAAGCTGGTTTTGAACAAACAAAGCATGAGACATACAACATTCAATGACCAGTCAATAACAATATTGTTTTCAGTCTATTGTAGAAAATTAAGAGTACTTGCTGAACTTATAACATTCCCAAGTTCAGTACCTAGCCCTCATGTGTTAGCTCACAAATACCTTTAACTCCAGTTATATGGGATTTGAAATAATATTCTAGCCTCTGTGAGCCACATCATACACACAGTGCATACAAATATGCAAATGCACACACAAACACACACACACACACACATAGATAAAAAATAAGTTAAACTTGTTTTATAAAAAGAGAAATGTCTATTTAAATGCTCCAGAAAGATGAGGGATTCCTTGATGTTTGTTTAGAATGTATGAAGGAGCCTCTCATGTGGTTTCAGGCTAAACTGCATTATATTGCTCACAGTTGAGCACTTTTTAGTCTATAGTGCTGTGCCATACAGGATTTGAAAGAGACACCATGAGTCTAATGTTCCTCCTTCGGTGTTGCCATGTCTGAACCCAGTTAAGGCCCTTGCAGTTTGTGACAGTGCCTCAGAGGATGCTGGCCGTGGTGATGGGAAAGGGTGGAACCGACAGGCAACAGTTGTCAGGGATGGACACTTTGCCAGTATCTCTGGTCTCACAACTTTCTAGTTTGTGTACAGAAAATTGTTTTGCTTTGTGCTTGACTAGAAGTACTTGGATTTCAGGTTTGTTTTTAGTCCCAAGCCACTTTAACTTTGGATAAAAAGAAGCATTTTCTGGCTGTGCTTAGTCCATGAGAAGCATTTAAAGCTGCGCTTCACTGTGATTTCCAAGTGCTACCACCATTAAGTTGAAATAGCTTTATTTCAATCAATAAAGAAACAGTTTAAGCCCCTCATGGGCCTGTTTTCTTTTGTACATTCTCCTTCTTGTTGCATGTCCTTTCTTTTCCATTTTGGTTTGCACTCTGAAAGATGAAAATTATAATGAAGTATGCTT
This sequence comes from Microtus ochrogaster, assembly GCF_000317375.1. Classification (NCBI taxonomy): domain Eukaryota; kingdom Metazoa; phylum Chordata; class Mammalia; order Rodentia; family Cricetidae; genus Microtus; species Microtus ochrogaster. Next base: position 2,703,882 of record NW_004949121.1, on the reverse strand, counting down.
CATTCACCATCCTTTTGTAACTTTGGACTCATTCCCTCAACATTTTAAACAAGCTGTTATCCAGGCTTTGTTGGGAAAAGGACACTTATGCCTCATTAGGTCATAAGGAGGTCATCTTGACTTGAAAGAGCTTTAGTTACTAGAACACTACTCCTTTTACTATCATGGGATATGAGCATTGTAAGGGACTTGAGTGCTCTACAATTTATTTCTCTGTTCAATGTGTTAGGAGCTACATAAGTGGGAGGAATACAAAATAAATAAGCAAGATGATACAAAATGTTATAGTAAGCTTAAAATCTGCAGTCTTATGAATAGACTTACAAGTTCTAATAAGACATAGAGTAGGCTGCTTCTGTAGACCCCTTGATGATCAGTCAAGGCTACACTTACTAAGCTGTCTGTCCTCAACCTTGTTCATCAAGTGCCAAATACATACTTATAAAAGGAACGAATAACATAATAACATAAAAAGAGAGCAGTCAATAGAAAATGCACAATTATACTGAAGATTTTGTTATTTAAAACACATCTGTTATAAGACATGCAAAATTTGCATTATTCCCAAGAGACTCCTGCTTTCTTAAACACATTGGAAGGTTGAATCATTGCTTGTATTCAAATTAGTCCACCCTTCTCTGTAATCAATCACACACCTCATTTTTATATCAACTACCCCCAAGTGATATACCCTTTTTTATTTTTGTGATATTTATAAATACCTCTAAATATTTGTACCAGGAAAAATGTGCAAATGCAGCACACAGAAATGCTTCATTTTACATAGTTTTTGTGCATGTGTTACCAGTGCACTTCAGTTTAATATAGTTTCCATGGATATGGTACCAGGCAGACAGACGCTCAGATCCCTCTACCAGTATCTAACACACGGCTCTTCTGACCCTGTGTGCTTTGTCTCTTACAATAAGCACCTGCCTCTCTTTGTGGAAAGGCTCTTCTCTAAAGCCTACTTAATCCATGTACAGCTGAAATAAAAGAAGGTTTCTGAGAATTTACTTTCTGAGAGTCTCCCATAATGAATACGGACAGTGTGAAGTTTACAGACAGCTTGGAGAAACAGTAGCTCTGTGACCTGAGCAGATCTCCCTTGAGATGTGACTCACTCTGGCTCAAGAGAGCTCCTGAAGCGAGTGCACATGAGAACTTTTAGACTCTGCATTCCTTCTTCATGTCCCTCCTATCCTTCATTGTAAAGACTTCCAGGGAATTGCTTTCACAGGGGTATTTATATAAGGTCTCCACAAAATTCAGACTAAAAAGGCACTGTTGAGTACTTCTCACCTGGTCATTTAGAGCAGCAGTTTTAGCACCCACGGCAGCTTCAGAGATTGTGATCCACTCTGGGATCCTTGCTCAGAAGCTAATCATGCATACCATTACCCGGTTAATTCTATGTGATTGTCCTAATAATTTATCCTTCAATTTGTATTTTGGTAGTGAAGTTTTATGTATTATAGGATCAATACCCAAGAACTCATAGCCTCAGAGAATGTATGATATTGGATTCTACCATCTCCTAATTCCATTGGACAGGCTTGTTCTCAGCCTCTCATTCCCACACCGACACAGCAAACACTGTCAGGCTTCTACCAAGGAGAAGCTTGGGTGTAAACCTTAAGATGGTTACAAGGAATTGCACAACTAAGATGCAAGTTCTCTGAGTTTCTGTACCTATGCCAACAATATAATATTGAATTGCTAAGAAAAAAAAAAACTTACCACAGTAGATCAAGAGAATTTACAGAAAAAAATAAAAAGGTTTCAGAGGTAGCCCCGCCCTAAATATGGCATGACCCTGATCATTTTCTTTTCTTTTTGGTGATAACAAAGACTTCAACAGACTAAATGAAAAGTGTTACGCATGTTCCTACCTCAAGGAGAAGTACCACTTGGAGTAAATAATACAATACACTCAAGTCATTGGTTCTCAGCCACTTAGCACACACTGCTAATCTTGACCCAATTTCCATTTCCTCCTGTCACTTTTATCCAAGGAACCTAATTATTCTCCAAGTAATACTATTTGATATGAATCAGTTTTTCCAGTCTCCTTCATGTTTGGCTATTGTAATAGAACTAGACTCGATTCAATTCCATGAAAGTTGCTTAAGGTAATTCATGTGATATTTTTCTTATATATTGTTTTATCACCCTAGAAGGTCTAGTCTCTTACATAAAGCAACCACCTTGGTTCATAAGGTAACAAAGTAGAGATAGAAGGCTAGATCCCAAATATAGAAACAATATCTGAACTAGATTGCCTATAACCCAAAATTCCTTTATGTAAGGTAAAAATACAAATGCCTATATCATTAAAGTTTCTTTTCCTGTTATGTGTAAGCAAATTTAACTTTGGCTAGCAAAAAAAATGCAATAATTTTGACAAAAGTTCTAAAATAAAATTCATCTCTGAGGTCTATTCTTCTGAAAAAAATTCAGAGTGGTTTAAAAAAAGATCTTAGAATTTTGTTCCATTCTTTGATTGGAAAACAAAGCTAGTGAAAAGTTAATTATTCATGCCTCTGGCTTTAGTGAGACTGACAACTTTCAAGGCTGTAGAAATAATGTAGAGCATGGTCGGCTCATCTCTGGTGCAGGCATCCACAGATACAGAAACCAGTGAGTCACAGTGTTGTCTGTGACCTTCTTTGTTCCCATAAACTGCAAATGCAGACACATTGCCAAAAGCTGCAGGTATCTTCTAAGCAGAGCAACAAGATTTTCTTTCCAGTCGAAGTCTCTGGATTGGCACAGGAAAGTTTCCACCATCTAAAGATACCGAAGACCTTAACAGCTTGCAGAAATGGGCTCACGGAATAGAAAATTTTCACTCATGTTTGGCGCACGCCCACAAGAGCTGGTTCAGCTGAAGGACAAGAGCAGATTAGTCTACGAATCGGCAGGACAAAAACAGCTGCCAGGTTCTCTGTGATTGCTTCAAAATATTAAAAGAAATGTTAGGGATTATAAGCTGTGACATATTATATTACAGAGAAGCAAATGCAATTTATGTTCTCATACACAACCATGACATTTCCAGGACATATGGCTTCACTACGGGCTTTCCAATGTGTTTGCATTCTTTCTCTTATTGATGTGATAAGCAGTTCGGTAGAGTCCTTCAGCACAAGGCCTTTTTATTGACATCAGTCCAAATTTTTTATGAAATTCCACCCTTTTCAGGTTGAGAGTGCTCATTAAAAATTCCACAGGATGGAGGCATTTTCTCAATGAGTAAATAAAACATGTTTCTCCAACTCTTTGGCATTGTGTAAAATTTTGGCAAAACATTATAGGCATCACAGCTTTTATACACCATCAAGCTTAGCAATCAAATTAAAATTGAAAGACATATAAGCTTCGTTTATGTTTCCAAATTAAAACTGAACTGATATGAATAAACACAGATGTTCATAGTTCTGAGAGTGGTTAATTTTTGTCAATTACTATCAATGGGATCTTATTATAATTGTTATATGATATGAAATCATGAATTTGAACTATTCAATAATTTACAATATTCTGTAGCATAGACACTTATTTTAAAATTATGAAAATTTGGTGATAAACTTTAACCTCAGTAGTTTTTGATAAAGACAGAGAAATGGAAGGAGCAAAATATTTTCAAATCTGTTCACAGATTGGAAGTAAATACCTAGTTGTTCAGTTTTTAGGCCTCTCATTTAGTGTTGCCATGAGCATAGTTATTCTTTTTCTATTCTTGCTGTCCTCATTTTCTCTCATGAAATATGAACATTTTATATGCATTACATTAGATAATTTAGTATACTACAAAATTCCATTTACAAATCCAAATTTTCTTAGCTTTGTTTTGTGGTAATATTCTGCTAATATTGTTAAATTTTATACAAAGAAAATGGGCACTTGACAATTCAAATACCATTTCTTTCCTACGCCCCCCCCCCAAATTTGTATTTTCTCAAATATTATGATACTTTGGAAAGTCTAGCCTACAGTTGTGACATGAGAGTTACACTTTTACTGATAAACCTAATTCCATCATAGGTTTCAGGAACATACCTAAAAGAGCTTTGGAAATTTTAGTAGATAGTGATGTTACCTAGAGCAAATTTTGATATATCGTCTAGCTAAACAAACAGAAAATAGTGCCTCAAATAAAGAAAATTATAACAAAATACTCATTTTATAGATCTTATTTCTTATTATATTCAAAGTCCTGAAATTATTTATAATGGAGAAATGTAGAAAAAAATGTATTAATAATAATAAGCACTACATAAAGTACAAGTCCATAGAATTTGCTTTATAGTTATAATTACATTTTCTGATATAAAATATAAACAGTTACAAGTTTTCCAATAATTGAATGACTTTTACTTTAAAAAATTACAAAGTTACAAAATTTCTACAGCCTTCAAGAATTAGAGCTAATAAAAGTTTTAAGATGACACATTTCTGTTCTAGCCAAAGCCAATCAAAGTTGAAATGGGTTCTAAGCTTGCCTAGAGAGATTCCACCCTGTTTCTCCTAAACCATTAACACGATCCTCTCATGAATGTGCTACACCATCTCTTGCTACACGTGTGAAGAATTTCCTTCCCTACCCTAATGAAAGTGCTGATGACCCCAGTTATGTGCTGCTTGTGTGTGATCCTCAGAGCAACTCCTCAATTCTCTTCTACAAATGATTGCTGGATCACAACCAGTGTGGTGGTTTGAATGAGAATAGTTCTCACAGACTCATTGATTTCAAGGCTTAGTAACTAGGGAACAGCACTCTCAGGAGAGCTGGCCCTGTTGCAGTAGGTATGGCCTTGTTGACAAAAAGTGTGTCCTTGAGGATGAGCTTTGGGATTTCAAAAGTGCAAGCCATGCCCAGGGGCGTTCTCTCTTCCTGCTGTCTGTGCATCCTGATGTAGAACTCTCAGCTCCTTTGTCAGCACCATGTCTCCCTGTGTGCTTCCATACTTCCCAGCATGCTGATAATGGGCTAAACTTCTGAAATGGTAAAAAGGCCCCAGTTAAATATTTTCCTTTATTAGAGTTGCTGTAGTCATGGTGTTTATTGTCAGCAAAAGAGCATCAACTAAGACATCAAGAGTCCACAACTTATTGCTTTATTGTTTGAACTATTTAGTTTGCAAAAATATCCTAAGAGATTACTGCAGACTTCCTAAACAACTGAAACTGTTAAGGACTGGGAACACACTTCAGTGTTAGAGTGCTTGCCCACTATACATTACAATTCAATCAAAGCTCCACAAAATTAAATTAAACTGTGAGTTCAATCTATTAACAAAAGACAACATGCAGTTAATTAACCTTAAGTGTTAGCAGTAGAATTTTTGGTTGTTTCTGTTCATAGTATTGTTTTTCCCATTTTCTCACTTACATGCTTTCTTTCGAAATAATTTGTTCTAAAAGTTGTCATATTTTTTGTTTGATTTGCTTGTGAATTTTAGCTTTCAACATAGTCATGCTACTGAATTTTCCATGGTGATATTATATCCTGCATCTGTGTTTAATCATACCTTATTCTTGATAGGGTGTTGGGCAGAGTCACCAGGAAAAGCCTTGAATTTAGTCAGTTCTTTGATGCATCATGTTTTTCTAAATATGAATAATGGGCTTATCTTTGCAATTTGATTCAATGCTTTAGAATAAAGCTATTGTTCCTGGAACTGGAATTTATTTTGACATATTTTCACTGAAATATTTCAAATGTGAGAAACACATAAATAGATTAAGACTTGCAGAACTTAGTTGGTCCTCTCCAAGCATGGCATCATCTAACTATAAAGTCATCAGCATAATACTCTTTTTAGTTCCCTTCAACATTACAAAAGCAAAAATCATTTTCATTATGTTTAAAATTTTTGATTATTTTGAGCTCTTTTTAAATTTCAACCTGTATTCCTTCATACTTCATAAGCACTCTAGTAAGTGAAGCTACATTGTTGATGTGGGAGTGATTTCTTCCTAATCTGTTGCTTTCACTAATTAATTAATGAAGAAACTGCATAGACCCATTTGATAGGCCAACCCTTAGGTGAGTGGAATAAACAGAACAGAATGTTGGGAGAAAGAAAGCTGAGTCAGGAGTCGCCATGGTTCTCCCACTCCAGACAGACGCAGTTTAAGATCTTCCCTGGTAAGCCACCTTGTGGGCTACACAGATTATTGTGGGCCCGTATTTCGATATGGCTTAAAAGTCATTAGCCCGGTCTGAGCTGATTACCTAGCTCTGCAGACAAGCTGTCTCTGCCCTTAACAAAAGCCAGGATGCCTGCTCCTAGCTTCTTTTGTTAAAATGTGGATTACCTGAGAAGAGCTGTTTGACTGAAGCTGATGACTTAAGAGTTCAGATATTTGGTGCTTCCTTCCTTTTGTAATTTGGAAGGATGTCTTATAGAGATGCTAATTCAGGGCCTACCTGACTGCTAGATGCGGATGTGACTTGAGCCCAGGCACCTGGTTGCCTAGGTGATGGCGTAATGTGTTTTCCCCCCTCCCCGCTCAATTTGGTGTGGGTATATAAAATGTTTGGACAATAAACGAGATATCTGGCCTTTTCCATGATGACGGTGTAAGCTGTGTCGGTTCTTTTCCTCGCGACTCCATTCCAGCCGGGTTAGGGAATTAGGGAATTTATGTTGGGCCCTCACGGGCCACGACAGATTATTAGAAATGGGTTAGATCAATATGTAAGAGCAAGACAATAAGAGGCTGGAACTAATGGGCCAAACAGTGTTTAAAAGAATACAGTTTCCGTGTAATTATTTCGGGTAAAGCTAGCCAGGTGGTGGGACACAGCCCGCCACCGTTCCTTCAACACATTATACTTTTCAGAACACAGACAATAGCAGTATTCACAAGAACTTTTTCTTCATGTTAATATTAATTTTAATGAATTAGCTGTTCTTCTTAAAAAATAATAAAAGGGCAGGGGGTTTTCTTCTTGAACACGGGGCACAGGACAGACACGCACGGCGGAACAAACACAGACACGACACGGCGGCTCCCACGTGGGTCCACTTTAATGGGGGAGGGAAACACAAAAGGACAAAGGATGTGGGACACACGAGGAAAAGGCAGGATGAGAGAGGGGGCCTCGTGTGGCCCTGCCTTTTAACGGGGGGCACAAGGGTATCTGGGAAGGATATCCCATACCTGCGCGCAGGTGCGCGCACAGGTGACCATAGTCCAGGAGGAGTCTGGGAGTTGTAGTTTTTCAAAAGAACAACATTAGTGATAAGTACAAACATTAAATAAAATGAGTATCAGTGTAAACCGTGAGAGATATGGTGGGAATTTCTTGCAGAGAGCTGAGAAAATGAATTTAAAGCAGATATTATGTAGAATTTTTCAAGAATATGTGAACCCCAAGTGTTTAGTTTAGGAATATTTATGAGATGTGATAGTCAGCTTGTATGAACTTGACCATTTAGGCAGACCAGATAGTCAGCTTGTATGAACTGAGACCATCCAGGTAGACCAGATAGTCAGTTTATATGAACTAAGACCATCCAGGCAGACCATATAGTCAGCTTGTATGAATTTGACCACCCTGGCAGACCAGAGTATGTAGCTGTGACACACTGAAATCCTTTCTATGTTTACAATCAGAGTATGAGCTGTGCCACACTGAAACTCTTCCTATGTTTTCAACAGCTGACAGTATGCTATCCAAACTGGACAAGCCAGGCACAGAGAAAAGTGACTACCAAACTAAGTTTCCTGCTTCTCATACATGTCTGTCAGATAGTCTAGAATTGTAGACTGAAGCTGGATGCTCCAACATTGCAGAGAAACCTAGGATGACTGTCCAGGCAGCCAGCTCTTTCTATCATTTCTTATAATTTTGGAAGTTTTCTTGCTTTGTACTTCTTTTTATTCAGGTAATATTAATCCCTTCTTGGGTCTTTGAAGGAGTTGAAGACTAGAGAGTTACAGTTCTCTAATCACGGTAGGGAGTAAATTAGGTAAGAAACTATGGACTTATCAGGGAGAACAGCTGGTGAAATATTTTCTCTAATTTGCCAAATACAAATTGACTGGACATTGTGAATGTGTTTCTTACCTAATAGTTGTTCTTGCTGTATATAGTTTCATTTTTTTATGGTTAATACCTTTTCTCTCTATTTAGACAACAACTGATAAATATTTTTATTGTACATAGTTTTATGATGTTAGAGTTAGAACCTTTCCTTTTTTTAATTAGACAAAAGTGGGAAATGTTATAGGAATTCTGTTTGTGTTGTGGTCTGATGTCCAATGGAGTCAGGCGTTGGTTTGAGAGGCAGGGTTCACATTCTGGCCAGAATGAATCTCGGAGTTCACTGGCAGACTTGAGACAAGGGAAAGAAAAGCCCTTGGAAAAGAAAGAGGAGGTGCCAGGAGCTGGAGCAGATTTCTCCAGTAAGAAAGAGAATGTTGAGAGTGTGTCTTGGTCACTTGTGGTTACCTCAGGTTTTATCATTAGTGTTTATTCCCATGTTTTATTTTTAATAAGTGACAATAGATGAGCGTGCACATATAAATAAAATATAATAGCCTCAAATATGAAGGAAGTGTTTCTAGTGTTGGCCATCAGGAAGTAAAACTATATGTAGCTTGTATACAAGTTAGTTTTAAAGTCATCAGGAAAAGACACAGACTCCTCTGACTTGTAATGAATATTTAAGGTCTGTTCGATTCCTTTGTGTGAGAGCCTTCACTGTTGTTTTTTTCTTTCCACACGACATCTCTTTGTACTGTTTCAGAAACATGGAGCTTCCTAGTGGTAAACTTTGCTTTTAAGATTCTTCGCCTCACTGTGTGTTTTTGGTGCCTGCTGAAGCACACACTCTGTGAAATAGAAATTGACATTTCCTTCTTCCCAGCTTCCATACTCTGTTCTGAAATAGAACTGTTTCATTGTGTTTTTTTATGAATATTTTAGCGTGGCAAGACTGCAGAATTAATATCAAACAGATAATTTCAGTGCTGACAATATGACTTAGGAATCTGCAGATTTTTTAAATCATGCAATGAAGCCATGAGAAGAACCCAAAAAAGCATATATGCCCTGAAGTTTGAGTTAATAAAAAGCTCATAAAATAAGTCAGTTCTGACAGACAAAGCCATGGCTTCCCTTTGATGTGTCACAGAAACTGCTGGCAGGGTGATGTGCATTTGCCTACGACAAACAGAGAGGTCCTTCCACCACTCCCTGATGTTTCCTGCCAGCGTCATTATTCACATAATGGAAAAAAATAAAAACAGATAAACTTTAAGCATTCTTATTACTCGGGTCTCCTGAAAGGAAACAAGAAGTATTGCTGGGCGATGGTGGCGCACGCCTTTAATCCCAGCACTTGGGAGGCAGAGGCACGCGGATCTCTGTGAGTTCGAGACCAGCCTGGTCTACAGAGCTAGTTCCAGGACAGGCTCCAAAGCCACAGAGAAACCCTGTCTCGAAAAACCAAAAAAAAAAAAAAAAAGAAGTATCATCTTCTTTTCAGTAACAGGGACATTAAAACCCTGAAGTTAAGCAACTTCCCTTGTGGGGAAAAGTAAATTGTATTAGTGCCTTCAATCCTTGATTTCACAGGGACACACTGACTGAGGCTGTTTGTTGGAAACCTGATAATAAAGGCTTATATATTTGGCAATTAAAAAGATACTAAGAGGGCAGGAGAGATGGCTGACAGCATAAATGTAACTGCTATGCAAGAATGAAGACCTGAGTTCAAATCCTCCGAAGTCATGTATATATTAAAATGAGGAATCTGGTTGAATTAGATAATTAAAATAATCAAGAAATAATCAATATATAATATCAAATTCATTAGCAGGGATATCAAACAAAACAATTAAGAAGCATTGAACCTGGTGATAACTGATTTCAATATGAGAAACAGTACTGAGTCAATGGGCCTTACACATCCTAGCCCTGCCCATGAGTGCTATTTGAGGAATGTTAATAGTAACAAAGACAAAAGGGATGAGGGATAATGGAAGAGGGAAGTAAAACAGCAAGGGCCAGGCTGCTATTGTTTTCCTAAGCATAGTCACTAGTGCAGACATTTTGAGTGAGTCATATATGTGACTTGCGTTAGTGACTAGGCAGAAGACCTTTGTGAAATCCATAATAAACCCAGAACAGAGCAGATTCTAAGCGTTAGCTTCCCCTGCAGTAGATGGGAACAAATATAGAGACCAACAAATGAACCGTGGTACAAACAGTGAAACATCTTGGAACACTCAGTCCCACATGGAATTTCTTCATCCGTTCCATTCCCTCCCCTCCAGCCTCAGGAAATGCTGCAGAAAAGGAGGCAGAAAGATTGTAAGAGTCAGCAGAAATGGAGGACCTGAAGGAGACGAGGCCTTCTAGACACAACAGAACTGATGGACATATGAACTCACAGAGACTGTGGCAGCATGCAGGGCCTGCACAGGTCTAAAGCAAATGGGGTGTCCATGCAGAGGGGGGAGTAGACACGTCCCTCCATCCCAAATCCAGAAGCTATCTCCACTTGAAAACTACTCACAAAGGGAAAAATCATTTTGTCCAATAGAGCTTCACTCAGTATACAGCCGCACTAAAGGGGAAGGCCCATGCCTGGCAGTAATGGCCAACACAAAAGGAATAAAAAGATTTCAGTGGTTGTTTTTTTGCTTGTTTGTTTTTGTTTTGTTGTTTAGTTTAGTTTAATTTTGTTTTTAATCACACAATACTTAGTCTGGGCATTTAGTTTTTTAAAAAAATTTTAACTTATGGATCTTTTGTTTATATAGTATGGTTTCTGGATTTGATTTTATGTTGTTTATTGTGTGTGTGAATATGTGTGTCTCAACCTTTGTGTATGTCTCTTGTGGGTTTTCTTTGCCTCTTTTTTCTATTTGTTTGTTTTGTTCTATTCCAGCATGTTTATTTTATCTCATTTTATTTTTTAATTATTTTTAGAGGAATGTTTGTATCCTAATGAGAAAGAGAAAGGAAGGGTATAAATTTAGATGAATAGAAAAGTGGGAATAATCTGGAAGGAGTTGTAGGTGAGGAAACCACATTCAGAATATATTATATGAAAAATATCCATCTTTAATTTAAAAAGAGAGATGTCCAGACTATATATAACAACAAAAGTCTGATCCAAACACAAGTCGAAGAAGCAAAACGATGTCTGTGGCTATCAGCCCAGAAAACTAGGGCTTTTGCTCAATTGATCCAAAAGGAACAGAACTTATTCAACTTCTGCTAAGGTGGTTTGAAACATGAGTTTTTATTTTTGTAGCTTTTTTATCTGTATCTTCTCTAAAATTGTCTTAGGTATAATTCACACTGTATTTATTTTATAAACTGATATATGTTATTGTTTGATTAGAAAAGAGTCTGCTATAAGCTTATAACAATGAAACAAATGCTGTCCCAGACCACATTATCATTAGTCCAGCCACTTTCCCCACTTGCGATTGTGACACTGTGTCGGTTTGTACTTGATGACTCCTGGAACTCTTAGCATAAAACAGCAATGACCGAAACCTTAGACAGAAGTGCCATCAGTGACGGTGGTCTTTACTCTGTAACGCTAGTCTAGCTGAATCATTTCTACAAAAGGGATTGGCTAACACATAAAGTAAATACAGACAATAGGGTTCTTAGCTAGCGGTGTGGTACGCAACTATAAACCCAGTACACATAGGCAGAGTCAAGAAGAATGCTATGAGTTTGAGCATCCTAGGATACGCCTCGAATTCTAACAAATTACTGAATTGCTTTAGAATGCAGGGTCTATTTCTCTAGCTTGAGTTTCATTCTGTGTTGCCAAGCTGTATCAGACAACAGCTTGGATGTTGCCTCCACGATGAGCCGCACTCAAACATAAGCTGTGTGACCATCAAGAGAGGTTTCTTTCCGGCAGAGATGAATGTGTAGTGCCATAACAAACGGTGTTATGGCACAAACGGTGGCCAGTCAGCAGCCATGTGGGTGGAAAACAACCTCCACTAACACTCAGTCCTTGGTCCTATTCCTTTAACTTGAGTCTGTCATCACCCCACTTTAATTAGTAGAAGTAACTCAATCCACATCCGGTCACTTCTTTACATCTTAAGAAGATACAGTGATATCTGTCCCTGTGTTATGTGGATTCTTGAACAACTAAGAAAGCCTTCTGGGGAATCTGACTGCAGTGCCCATTCAGATGGGTTATGTAGAGGTAAGCAATAGAACTATACAGAGCAAGAATTGAACGCATGATAAGGTGACCAGTCAGCTAAAAGCAGTCACATGACTGTTTTTTTGTCTATTTATTTATTTTTTAATTTATTTATTTAGTAAAGATTTCTGTCTCTTCCCCACCACCACTTCCCATTTCCCTCCCCCTCCCCCAATCAGTTCCCCCTCCCTCGTCAGCCCAAAGAGCAATCAAGATCCAAATCAGGAGCAGAAGGAGAGAGAGCACAAGCAAGAAACTCAGGACCACATGACTGTTTCTTGATAACAGCGGCAGAAGAAACTCTGAGTGCTGCTGGAGTTTAAAACCAAGAACAAAAGTAGCACAAATTCTAATTGTTCTTAATAATAAAAACCTGGAGTCAGATATTAGGGGTTGAAAGCTGAAGGATCAGAAAAGCAGTGCAGCCAGCCACTAGAGATCTTTCTTTCTTTCTTTCTTTTTTTTTTTTGACTTATTTATTAATTATGTATATAGGGTTCTTCCTGCACATATCCCTGCAGGCCAGAAGAGGGCACCAGATCTCATTACAGATGGTTGTGAGCCACCATGTGGTTGCTGGGAATTGGACAAAAAACCTCTGGAAGAACAGTCAGTGCTCTTAACCTCTGAGCCATCTTCTTATTTAGCTTCTCTAGGATCACGAATTATAGGCTCAATGTCCTTTATTTATGGCTAGAAACCAAATATGAGTGAATACATCCCATGTTCCTCTTTTTGGGTCTGGCTTACCTCACTCAGGATAGTGTTTTCTATTTCTGTCCATTTGCATGCAAAATTCAAGAAGTCCTTGTTTTTTTACTGCTGAGTAGTACTCTAATATGTATATATTCCATACTTTCTTCATCCATTCTTCCACTGAAGGACATCTAGGTTGTTTCCAGGTTCTGGCTATTACTAACAATGCTGCTATGAATATAGTTTAGCATATGCTTTTGTTGTATGATAGGGCATCTTTTGGGTATATTCCCAAGTTGGGTCCAGGGGTAGGTTGATCCCAAATTTCCTGAGAAACTGCCACACTGCTTTCCAAAGTGGTTGCACAAGTTTGCATTCCCAGCAAAGCCTAACATTGGTGTTTTTGATTTTAGCCATTCTGACAGGTGTAAGATGGTATCTTAAAGTTGTCTTGATTTGCATTTCCCTGATCGCTAGGAAGTTGAGCATGACCTTAAGTGTCTTTTGGCCATTTGAACTTCTTCTGTTGAGAATTCTCTGTTCAGCTCAGTGCCCCATTTTATAATTGGGTTGATTAGCCTTTTACAGTCTAGTTTCTTGAGTTCTTTATATATTTTGGAGATCAGACCTTTGTCAGTTGCGGGGTTGGTGAAGATCTTCTCCCAGTATCCTCCTGAATATTAACCTTCATCAGGCGATGAAAGGAGACAGAGACAGAGACCCACATTGGAGCACCGGACTGAAATCGCAAGGTCCAAACCAGGAGCAGAAGGAGAGAGAGCACGATCAAGGAACTCAGGATCGTGAGGGGTACACCCACACACTGAGACAATGGGGATGTTCTATCGGGAACTCACCAAGGCCAGCTGGCCTGGGTCTGAAAAAGCCTGGGATAAAACTGGACTTGCTGAACATAGCGGACAATGAGGACTACTGAGATCTCAAGAACAATGGCAATGGGTTTTTGATCCTACTGCACGTAATGGTTTTGTGGGAGCCTAGGCAGTTTGGATGCTCACCTTACTAAACCTGGATGGAGGTGGGTGGTCCTTGGACTTCCCACAGGGCAGGGAATCCTGATTACTCTTTGGGCTGACAAGGGAGGGGGACTTGATTGGGGGACGGGGAGGGAAATGGGAGGCGGTGGCAGGGAGGAGGCAGATATCTTAAATAAATAAATAAATAAATAAATAAATAAATAAATAAATAAATACCTATGAGCCATCTCTCTAGCCCCATAGAGATCTTATTTCTATGACTGCTCAGACCAAAAGGGCAATCCTGACCATCAGACTGCCTCATCATACTGCATCCTCAGAATGACTGCACAGAGCTCCTGTCTCTTCCCGCCATTTATTCCTCTCTGCCAAGCCATATCACTCCTGTGTCCACCCCCCAGTTCTGGGATTAAAGGTGTGTGATCCTAAGTGCTAGGATAGCCTCTGAATGAGCTGTTTCTCTTTTAGAATGGATCAATTTAGAATATCCCAGGGTGGTCTTGAACTAACAGAGATCCATTTGCCTCTGTCTTCCAAGTTTAGGGATTAAAAGTGTGTGCCACCACTGCCTGGCCTCCAGTGATTTAGATCTGCACTCTGATCTTCAGGCAGGACTGATTTGTTAAAACACAAACAACACATCACCACAAACAAACACAATAGTGATTGTATTTAAGATTAAAATTTCAAAACATGGCACATGGAGATGAGATCCTCCCACTGTGGTCCTGCCTCAACTTGCTGTGCCATACTCTGCCCCTTTCTGAATGGAGACAGAGAAGGATTGGATGAGAACAGGAGTGTGGCAGGGGTGGGATGGAGGAGAAGAAGGAGGGGGAATGTAAAATAATAAGTGAAAAAGTTACTAAAACAAACAAACAGAAGATTTAAATATCAGTACAATGAGTTATTGGCCAATAGATAAATCATTATTGTCTTTTCAAATTTCAAAATATCTACCCAGATATATTTATTGTGATGATTAATTGTCTATATGACTGGAATTAACATGGGAAAACATTTCTGGAGGTGTCTATAATAGTGTTTCTAAAAAGGACAAAATGAGGAGGGAAGGTTCAACCTGAATGTGGGCAGCAGCATTCTTTGGCTTGTATCCTGGGCTGAGTGTAAAAAAAGAAAAGAAAAGAAAGGAAGGAAGAAAAAAAAACAGAAGAAAGGAGGCAGCTGAGCCTGAGCAATCATTTGTCTTTCCTTCCCGACTCCCACATCAGCTACCCCCAGGCATAGGCTATACTTTCAAACTGAGATCCTAAATGAACTCTTTTTTCTTTAAGTTACTTATAATGGGCACTTTATCACAGCAATGAAGAAGTAACTAAGTAACAAATTCCTTTATTTAAAGTGTTGATGGTATAGACAAGACAAAATAAAAATGGAAAACCAATTTTTATTAGAAAAAAATTATTGAGTCATTCACTAAACATTTTTCTGAATATAATTTTATTTTCACTTAATTTTCTACAAGTGTTACAAGGATTATTTCATTAGTATAATTTTAAACATGAAATAAACCTATTCAATGGCACTCTGTCACTTATATGTTATAGTTATAAACTGGCTGAGGAGTCAAAAGTAAATATTTCAAAAACATGAAAAAAATCACAGAAGCCCTGGAATCACACAATATTATTTTATAATATATTAAATATGTTTATCTATAAATATATCATATATGTGATATATGTGTATATATGTATAATCAAATTGTTTTCTGGGGAAAAAAACCTAAAAATTATTGGCTAAAGTCAGTTTTGTTACTAATGGCCAATTTTTCATGGAACAATTTTAAAATGAAAAACAAAAGAAATACCTTGATGATGAGAAATAGTACATGCTCAATTATAAAATTCAGAAATACTTTATATTCAAAAGAACTTAAAATTGTAATTGATCTAGGTGATCTTTTTCACTGACTTTTATTTAAATTTGTGATGGAAGCTAATTCTACTTTTAGTGGGTAAGCACTTTTTTTTTTTTGTTTTTTTTTGGATTTTTCGAGACAGGGTTTCTCTATAGCTTTGTGGTTCCTGTCCTGGAACTACCTCTTGTAGACCAGGCTGGCCTCGAACTCACAGAGATCCGCCTGCCTCTGCCTCCCGAGTGCTGGGATTAAAGGTGTGCGCCAGCACCGCCCGGCTAAGCACTTCTTTTTTTTTTTTTAAAGTGATCTAGCAAGGCAAGATGTTTGTGAAATAATAGCCTTTCTAACAAAGCCATGAACAAAGTGGTTGTACTTGTTTTGACATGAAATACTCTTCCATGGGCTTCTGTGCCTAAAATTTTGCTCTCCAGCTCTTTGGGAAGACCTTGGAACCTCATGGACAAGAGAAATATACGGCAGACAGGGAACCATGGAGGTGGACTTTGAGGCTCGTTGTAGGTTCACTGCACTTCTGGCCTGAGCAATCTGCATCCTGGTCAGAAATGATGGGAAACCTCTTCCAGAGTGAACTCCAGTCACGCTGAGGTCATCATGATGGGCTATGTTGTCTTAGGTCTTAGCCAAATGCATCTTCCTTTCTCTAAGCTTTCTGTCAAGTGTAAGATCAGAGCAACAGGAAAGGCGATAACACATCTTCAACCCTCCCCGACAGAAGAGATGACAAAACCCACCCTGAAAGACAGCCTGCTGAAAAGCCCAGAACTCAGGCACTGGAGAATCTAAACACACTGTGAAAGCTCCTATATGATAGTATAAAGCTGACAACATACCTCCCCTTAGTATTATGACAAAAGAGAACAGTGTTTCTCATGCAGCTCAGCTTGGAACACACACACTCTAATATACACACCACAGCACCTCCTGCCACAGAGATAGAGACAGACAAACAGACAGAGACATAGAGAGACACAGAGAGAGACAGCACACATACCAGATCACTCTTAATATATTGCTAGGAATTTGAGTCAAATGGCTCCATCAGGGTCACTGTATTCTAGGAGTCATCCCGACAAAGACTAATAGAGACATCATGTAAGAACACTGGACTGAAAAACTGTCTTTTACCATGTAGCTGGCAAATGCAACCAGGCCAGGTTACTGTGCTCTGAGCTTGTAATCTTATCTACCTTGCCAACAGAGCCAGGCAACTTGTTCATGCATTATTGTTCTCCAAACAATGAGGAGAATCCCCCAGGCTGCCTTCTTTAGAGCCTTCTTCTGTCCATAAACACATTCCCTATAAATGTCAGGTCCTTGCCACAGAACAAGGAAGTTGTGATTCTCTGAGGATTCTTCTCATTTTACCTTTGGCAGTCAACAGTCTCTCTAGTAGAGAGGGATAGAATTACTCATTTTACCTTTGCCAGTCAACAGTCTCTCTAGTAGAGAGGGATAGAATTACTCTTCTGTGAAGAAAATGATCCTCAAGAACGAGAGGGACAGATGCTCCAGCTTAGTGTCCAGAGACAGTATATCTTTTATTTATGCCAAACATTTATAATTTTTGTAATTATTTTACAACTGCATGCATTGTGAACATGTCCATCCAACATGTCCACCATGTCCACCCTCTCTTACCCTCTCCTTGCTCCTACAGATCCTTTTCATTTTTCAAAGTAAGCCTCTTAAAAATGTGATGTCTTATTTAAAAAATATATCTTATGCATTTCTTTTGAGAATTTTATACAAATATACATGTATTCTGATATAATCCTCTTCCCTCAACCCATTTCCTCCCAGTTTCTTCTTTCTATTCTGGGAGTCCCACTAAGTCCAATTAGTGCTGCCTGGATATACATGGTAGTAGGACCATCTACTGGAGTGTGGGCAACTCTCTAATACCATATCTGTGAATAAAACTGTCTTTCTTTTGAGAAGTATGACCAATTGCCAATGCTTTCAGCTAGGCATGGGACTTTGTGAGCCCCTGCTCAACACATGCTGGAAATTTCACTGGCCTGATCTTAAACAGGTCCTATGCAGACAACAAAAGCCACTGTGAGTTCATGTGTAGCATGGCCTTGTCATGTCCAAAAAGCATGTTTTTTTTTTTAAAATACCAGAACAATAGAAAGATTAAGTAACACAGAAAAAAATTTAAGTAATTCTTATTCATCTCCATCCACTTAAGGTGTCCAGCATGGTTCTAAGACAGTTTCTGGTCTTGTCAGTAATAACTTTAAAAAAAAAAAGCAAAAAAAAAAAAAAAAAAAAAAAAAAAAAAAACAAAAAAAAAACCCAAAAAACCACAGCAACATCTTGACATAAGACTCACATACTTGTTGGAGGAGGCCACTTGTTTCATTCCTGGCTGCTCAGCCATGAAATAATCACACAGATACTGTATTAATTAAATCACTTCTTGGTCCATTAGCTCTAGTTTCCTATTTGCTAACTCTTACATCTTAATTTAATCCTTCTTCATTAATCTGTGCATCACTATGAGGTCATAGCCTACAAGCAAAGTTTCAGCACATCTGTCTCCGGTGGCGGCTCCATGGCTTCTCTCTGACTCCACCTCCTTTCTGTCAGCATTTAGTTTAGTTTTCTCCACCTAACTCTGTTCCCTATAGCTCTGCTATAGGCCCAAAGCAGTTCTGTTATTAACCAATGATATTCACAGCATACAGAGGGGAATCCTACATCACATACTTGCAGAAAGAAGACATACAAGCATAATCAACAACTTAACCTACTTAATTATTTTAGGGTCACTCTGCAAAGATATGAAAGCACCAAATATCATATTTAGCTTACAACAGTAGGAAAGAAATGTATGTGCGAAAAGTAGGCTGATTTCCATATTGTTCCTCATTTTCAGACTCATGAAGCGAGTTATGTGATCATTCTTGAAATTAATCATATCTGGCACCCTCATCCTGTTTTGTGATCCATTTATTCAGAGGAGAAACAGGATTTTAACGAGGCTCATCTTCACAAACCACTGTTACACATCAGCGCCAGTCATGCGGAATGCTCAAATTAGAATTAGCATTAAAAGTTCCTGTTTCCATTATGCTGCTCTGAATCTCAAACCTCAAGCCCTTCTCCCACATGGAGATGCCTTTTCCAGATATTTTTTACAAAGTTTTTAACACTTAATTTTGCAGGAAAAGATAATATATGGTGACTCTCATGAGGAAGACCTAGCCAATCATCAATCTCTCCTTTCTTTCCTTCACTTGGAATGAACATACAGTATTCAATCTGCATCTGAATAGGAGAACAGAAGTCTGTTTTGAAGAAGGTTCTACTGCCTCTTTTGAATAGATGAAGGAGAAGTTCCAGGGTATCTTAGGGTTTTATTGTTATGAAGAGACACCATGACCATGACAACTCTTATAAAGGGAAACATTTCATTGGGGGTAGGGGCTAACAGGAAACATGGTAGCATGCAGACAGGCATGGTGTTGGAGAAGATGCTGGGAGTTCTACATTTACACCAGCAGGCAGCAGGCAGAGAACAAGGTTTGAGTTTTCAGACCTCAAGTCCTGCTCCACAGTGACACAGATCCTCCAACAAATCCAACCTTCCTCCAAGACCACACTTCCCAATACAGCCACTCCTTATGGACCAAGTACTCAAACACATGAGTCTATGGTGGCCATTCCAATACAGACCACTACAGGTGAGTAAGACATGATATTTTCTTATCATGTTCATGGGATGCTTAAAAAAAAGTAGTAAGATATAGGATGTGAATGCTATTTGAAAGTTTTAGTATCTTTGTGTTTATGTGGATGTATATGCTTGTGTGGAAGTCAGTGTTCAGCAGTGGGTATTGTCCCCTCATTTTTAAAATGAGGTCTCTTACTGATCCTGTAGCTCACCAATACAACTGACTGGACAGTGAGTTCTGGTGGTGCATTGATCTCTTCCCAGCCCCTTGTGGTAAGATTGTAAGTATGTACTTCCACAGCTGGCTTTGTATGGCAATTATGGGTCTGTGAACCAAGCTTGTGTAAAAGCCACTTTACCCCACTGACTCACTCCTTCTGCCATTGTCACACATGCTCTGAAGAAGCTTTTTCATTTGAGTTCAAAGGACAACATTTTGGGTTTGGCAAACAGCAACTAGACCAGTCCCAAAGGCATTGTGAAAAGGACCATATACAATGAAAGCAAATGTTGTGATTGGTTCAGAAAACAATATAGATATGGTAGACGGAGAGATCACTACAGAGATGAACATTTAAATGCAACTGACTGATATACTTCAGACCATTGCTTTCCCCTTTAAGCTGTAATCTGACCCATTCTGCAGAGGCTCAACCACTGAGAACAAATACCTGTTTTGGCTTGAATACTGCATGCACCACCTAACATGGTTTCATAAATTTGAAAATATATGATCCGACACTTTACAGTAGACCCTAAATAACCCTTCATAGTAACTTTTCACTGTGTAACATTAAACGTTAAGGCCCCAAACTGGAGGGGCATAATGAAATCACCTACAGAGCAGACACACGCCATCATATTCACCATCCTGCTTCAGTTATCTTAGCCTAGGTATGAGATCGCTGCTTTCTTAGCAACTTTAATTTCTATGCTATACTCTTCATTGCTCAGCCATAATGAGTGTCCTTTTCTTTTTACATTTTTATTGTAGTGGTGTGTGTGTGTGTGTGTGTGTGTGTGTGTGTGTGTGTGTGTGTGTGATGAAATGTTTGTCTCAGTAGTGGAGGTTGCTTGACTTAGAGGAGGTGCTTATAAAAGGCACTGAATAAGTAACCCTGCATGCGTACCTCCTTGTGTGACTTGTTTCGTCAGGAGGCATGGTCCATTTCTGACAGCTGAAGAAATGAGAACAATAAAGGTTGTGATTGCAAATTTTTTCTTCTATTAAATCCTGTAATTAAGTGTTCCATTACAAGGAAGTCTTCTTTTAAAATAGTAACTTGAAGTCACAACTTATTTTGTTGGAATTTAAGCCATAAGATCATAGATTATTCAACATTATTTTATGTATTGTGTTGTCATTTAACAAAGATTTTTAATAAATATTTATCAAAATTATTTTTAATGCAATATTTTAGAAATTTTAAAATACTGTTTTATATTTTTATGAATGCAATACAATTATCTAATTTCTTGTTTCCTTTCCTCCCTCTAAGCCCTTCTAACTATCCTCACTTGCTCTTTATCAAATATGTTTTAGATAGCAAATTATAGAGGTTTTGTTGAAGTTTTTTATATAAAATTGTTGACTTTCATAATTTGGATATTTTTGACAAAAGTTATTTTTATTTTGAGAATATCTTAATTATAAATATAATTAGAGTTGCTTAAGTTTAGAAAACAAGCAATTATACCATGTTATTCCAAACTAGTAGTTTATAGAAATTCCAAATTCGACAACTTCAAAATTGAAGTCAGTGCTCATAAGTTGCCATTTTAATATCACATTTCAATTATAAATTTTAAACCTCCCAGAAATCAAGGAAGATTTATTGTAAAGTAAGTAAAATTTGCCAGTCTCAGGAGGCAGACAATCCTATTTCATTGTCTTTTCTTGAAGATTCAACTTCTGAAACTTTAAGTGCTGTAGCTAGGATGGATGTAACTGTATCCTGGCAGCTAGAAGTCAAGGAATACCACAAAGTCACATGACCTAGAGATTTATTGGGAAGAAAAAGACCAGGAAAGTGGCTGCCTCCGCTCAAGCAAGAAACAGCAGCAAACTGAACAGATAGAGAGGCTATATAGAGTTTCTTGGGAAGGGAGTGGAGCTTTTCAAGATGGAGCTTCAAGTCTGGAGATTTGGACCGGGTAGGATGTGGTCATGGTCCAGCAGTTAGGGCACACAGAGTATTGTATGAATGGAACCTGGCAGCTAGAGGTCCTTGGGGGAGGGCCTGACCATTCATGTGGCTCGAGGGACTTAGAGAAATTACCTTGTCCAGATCACTTTTAGTATAATAGCAACAGACCATATCGCCAGTATTTCTACAGCTCATCACATGCAGCAGGGTTGCTGACGTTCAGGACTTTTAAACACACAGTGTTCTCGGGAAAAGCAACAGTCAGTAACTGGCGTTCTACTTAAGGACTTCAGCATGAAGTTCATGCAACCCAGAAATCAATTTATTTTGAAAATTACTATATGCTCCTTTTTTATTTCTTAATCTAACTTGACCAGTTAATAAGGTTGTTTTTTCCCCACTTCCACTTTTAATGTCCTTCTTTTTTCATTCCTGTTTCCTGTTTCCCTGCAGAGCTGGAGATGAAAATTCAGGGCTTGTGTCTGCCAGAAAAACACTTCACCACTGAGTGACACCCCACATCTTAATTCCGTTGTTGATACCATCTAAGTTGACATCGTCATAGAATTCTACATCTAGAACTGAAACCCTACCAAATATATGTATGTAGGGGTCTATAATTTAAAATAAAATTTGTATTTAACAATTACATTTGAAGTATTCTTATCACTTAAACATAGATTGGCTTCCTATTTCACTTTCAATTCCCTCATGAGCTAAAAAAATTACGAGGTTCACTTTTAGCCAATAGTTGCAAGGACTTAGGCTTTTAACTTTTCTATTACCTAGAAAGATTTTTCAACACTTTAAAAATATATATACTCTGGGAAAATGTCTTATTTTTCTCACTATGCAGAACTTAAGATAAAAATTAAGGCTCCACATACTCATGTTGAGAAAGATTTTATGCTCCCCAATGCAAGGGCACAAAACAGTCATAATAGCTCCTCATATTAAGCTCTTAACAGCAGCGCATTTCCTTATCACAGTCTATTTGCCAAATTCTCTGACATTACAGCGCAGACAGAAGAAAGAATGCTGCAACTTAAGAGTTCTGTGCATCAAAAAGTAATACATAATTATCAAAAATAAACCCTTGGGTACTGGAAGGGAAGTCAGGTTATTATGGACTTCTCAAAGGCAAATGCCAATTGAGATTTCTTTATGTACTTTTACAATGCGCCAGTGCAATCCTGAGCCCTGCTCTGGTGCATGAAAACCATTTCCGTCACGGCGGCACCGTCCTTGTTACCTTTCTGAACAGAATGAGAGAGAAGAAAGTTAGCACTGGAGAAAAGTAAAATTTGAAATATGAGAAAAATAAATCTTGCCAAATATGTAGGGGTCTATAATTTGGTCCTATTCCTATGAGTCACAGTGTGTTTTATTTGGAAACAAGGTGTGGAAAGAGACTAGAAAGTGATTTTTTAGGTGCATATAAATAGCTTTTGGTCAATCCATCTTTGTTTTAAGTTCCTAAACTTTTTTCTAGCAACCACCTAGCAAAAACACCTGGAGTTGATACTTAAACCCAGAAAGAAACTGATTTGTGTTTTGAAGAAGTGAACCACAGCACACTGATTTCTAATGAATTAATTGGTGTTAAGTAAAAAATTCTAAGTAGTGACATTATCACCATGAACTCAAATTGTCTCTGCTGATGTTTTCTTACTACAGAGGGGAAGAGTTGTCTATCATCCGAAGATGACAGGTGGCATGCCTGAAGGATGAAAGGGTTTCTGTAATCAAAAGAAAATATAACAGAAAGGAAAATATTAAAGTGAAATCACAACCAATAAATTCATAGGTATTGCCTTATTATAATGTCTCAGGCTGGAGAGGAGGTTCACTGGTTAAGCACTTATTGCTCTTGCAGAGGACCTGAGCTCACAACCATCCACAACTCCAGTTCTAGGGGATACAACCCTCTCCTCAGACCTCCATGGGTACCAGGCACACACGAAATACACATACATGCATGCAGGAAAAATAATTATATTCATAAAAATTTAAAATCGAATATATATTATTTATGTGTTAGAAAATATACATATTAGATTATCAGCATGCACCATCACACCCAGGAGATGTTGCACTTTATGCAAGTACTCAACCCAGCCCTAACATAATACATTCACAGAAAGAAAAAAGATCCTGCTATAATTGCTGAGAGTAAGAGCCATGAAGACAAAGATGGACAGAGTGTACTATGCAAAAGAGAAAGACAGGTACGTTGACTTTCAGATTCTTTTGGATTGAAGAAGGTATTTCTGATTCCATGTATACTAGGCTGACATCAAACTCACAGAGATGGACCCGCCCCTGTCTCCTGATTGCCAGGACTAAAAGCATACACCAACACACACAACCATCAGTTTTTCTGTTGATTGGGGTTAGAAAACAAGTGGAATCAACTGAAATCTCCCTGATGACTGTGTTCTGCAGAATCTATTCCTCTGCCATTCCAATCTCTATATTAGCATCCCTGCTAGATGTGCACCAGCATAGAATAATTTAATCATCAAATTGAGCACAAATCCAAGGGGTTGTTAACCAAATAGCCCCAGAGCCTCATCAGGGAACTAAACAAATCCTCAGTACATTTCATATATTGATAGGTTTTAATCATGTTCTTTAAGTTTTGTGTGTGTTTGTGTGTGTGCATTTATGTATGCCTGTGTATATGATATCTATCTATCTAGGTAGATTTGGTTTTTTCACGGTGTCCCAGATTTTCTGGATAGATAGATAGATAGATAGATAGATAGATAGATAGATAGATAGATAGATAGATAGATAGATAGTAGATATAAAATTTAATTAGGCTCTATGAGAAAATGTAAGGTGATACTTTTCCTCACCAGTTGAGTAATTCCAGACTTGCTATCTCTTTCCCAGGGAAGGATGACTGATGCTGAAAAGCAGCGGGAAATTAAATGAGGACAAAATAAGCAAAATCTGAATGTGCTCTTCAACACATGAAGGGGTACAGAGAGAAAAGCTAGTTCTTCTCCAGAAGAACAAGTCTGGAATAGGAACCAGGACTGCATATAAATCCTGGTTCTAGGAAGGCTGAGCCCAGGCCAAGTTACAAAATAAGTTCCATGGCAGCCTGAGCCATTGGCTGACTTAGATTCTGCCTCAAATAAAAATATATTTTTAATGCAAGGCTAATTTATATATCAGAAAATATACATAACTAAATTTATTTAAAATGTGATTTCTATTTCTCTTTATGATTTTAATCCCCGAGAGTATAAGATAAATATCAGAGGTCTAATAAAAAATATAAAAGCCTCTCTACTTCTAAGTTCATATCTTAACCACTTTTCAAAAGTTCCAAGAAGTAAACTAGAGAAGTTAGCTAGAGAAACTGATCTAGGCTGGAGTTCAATGTTTTAACGCTTTCTTTACTTGATTTTTAAGTTAAAATCAAGAGTCATCTGTAGTCTTGATATTTGAAAGCTCAGAAATATCTCTGTTCAAAATTTTATAATTTGACTGATGTCTTGGTAATGTAATTTTAAAGTACAGCAATAGGCTTTTCTAACAAAGCATGTTTCACATTAAAAAATCCATGGCCTCAATAGTTGGATATATCTTTCTGATTCAAGGAAAATGGCTCTTTTAAAAAGGTACACTTCAGAGTTATTTGCAATGATTAAGTGAGTAATTATTGATCCCTGATAGGAATTTACCTTTGAAGCTGTTTTAACATGACTGATGCATTAAAATACATACACACACCACCACCACCACCACCACCAACAACAACAACAACAACAACAACCAAACCCTCAGCATTTTCTGTGTTTTTTACACTTTTTGATGAGAATAAGCTATTCAGCCTCCTGAATAAATTTTAGTAAATTACAATCTGTTAAGGAAAAAAATCAAAGTGTGTGTATTACATAAATTAATAATACAATGCTTTCCATACTCAAAATGAAATATTTGTTCATAGTAAGTACCCACAAATGACAATGATTACTAAGTACATTCCTATATACTTCACATTATGGAAATCTATAAATTCAACAAAATATGTAAAAGTACAAAATCATTAACAAACTAAAAATAAATAAAAGCAACATAATACCAGTTGTCACATATTACAGAGAGAAATAAGTTCAATAAAAACTGTAATTCTGCGAACTGTTGAAGCATGGGCTGTAAAATGATGTTGGTGTAGGCATAAAGCAATCTAAACTAATTGGAAAGAAATTCGTCATTATATTTGAAGAGCCTAAAAATTTTCATGCCCAGGTCCTCATTCTATTCCAATGACACTGAGATTGTTGTGTTGTGATATTTTTATGGTGGCTTAAATTGAAATCATAATGAGTCAAACAAGAAGTAAACGGTTAGTGTGTAAGAGCCTACAGCATCTAGCTACTAAATTTAGTGCCTCTGTATCCTTTGTTGGATGATACTATCTGTTACCACTTTCTTAGTCAGTTTATCTGGTTTAATAACAAAATACTTGTAAAGATATTAAATTTATAATACAGTAGGTGTATTATAACAATCAATGAAGTCGTCAAAATCTTGAGGATAGTGAAATAACCTCAAGTTGATCAAATGAAACTGAGGGCATTATCAGTGGCTCAAGTATAATAGGCATCAGAAAGTAGAGCAGACACCAAGGTACAAAATAAAGAAGAAATCCAATACAAAAAGTTGGGAAGCTCAGGGTCAAGCTATGGGAGAGAGAGCATGGCTGTCACTTGAGTGTGTTAAACCCAATAGCAGAGAGATATCTTGAATGAAAAGTAAAGAATATCTTTTCTAGGAACCCCACTCGATTAAAGAACTCAGATTTTAGGCTATGAGTCAAATCCCTACTTCAGAGCAATAGATAAATTTGAGAAAGACTGCTAAACACAGGAGCTGAGCAAACTCCACCACCAATATTCTCTTACACCATACTAAGAAAGCAATGTAAATGCTACCTAGGTAGATTGTGAACGACAGAAAGGGTCACTCTATCTCTCTAATGCTAAATAATCAATTCTTGATAGGATGGAAATTTTAATATGTCTCTCTCTCTGTCAGGATTACCTCAAGACTAAAGGTGACAAATCAAATCCATGGAATAGTGAAAGATAGCTACTTATCAACTGGGTGCCATGAGAGTCACTGAGAAACAAGTACACAGCCCTTACAAAATATTAAACTAAATACTTTGACATTTAAGCTCAATCAATATTTTAATGGGGATGGGGCTT
Source organism: Microtus ochrogaster (assembly GCF_000317375.1). Lineage (NCBI taxonomy): Eukaryota > Metazoa > Chordata > Mammalia > Rodentia > Cricetidae > Microtus > Microtus ochrogaster. Next base: position 2,677,025 of record NW_004949121.1, on the reverse strand, counting down.
CTCTTCTCTCTCTGTTCTCCCAGATCCAGTCTCACAGTCCCATGTCCATCTTTGCAGCAGAACATCCTTGGCAACCTTTCTTGACCCCTTCCCATCTCCCGTGAATCTCTTGTGAATCTCACATATCTTCCCTTTTTAGCTTCCCTATCCCAATTGTTGCTTTGCAGCAGACTCCACCCACAGCAGGTACCTCCTGCTAATCCAAGGACCACTCCTCCTAGAGCAACAAATAAACTGATGGTGGACCCACACCTCTCCTACAATTATTAAGATTCGACATCCCACCTCCATCTCATTCCTAACACCGTGGTAGGAAAGACACTGTAGTCTCCCTTTCCTAATCCTATTACGCCAGCATCCAACACCAGCAGGCTTTCACTGGGGACACAACAACCAAGCAGAACAAGGAAACAGGAAAATTCATTGAAGACCCTAACCGCTTCTTCTTCCCTGCCAAATTCAGTCCCCCATTTTCATCCCAAACGCTGCAATAAAACATAGTTTTTTCCCCCTCCTGCCCACATTTCCTGTGGATTCCCCACATCGTCTCCTCCTAACTTCCCACAGCTCTCTTCACTCTATCCCAGACCCCAGTTCCAGCAGGCAGCTGCTCCTAAACCACAGTCCACACCTACCAGAAAACTGACTATGTTTCCTGCAAACCTTCTCTCTCTACTCCCCCAGATCCAATCCCCCAGTCTCATCACCTGCTCTGCAACAGATCACCCTTGACAGCCTTTCCTAACCCCTAATCTCATCTCCTGTGGATCCCACAAATCTTCCCCACCTAGTTTTCCTCCTCCAATTTGTTATTTTGTCACAGTTCCCAACCCTGGCAAGCACCCCCATCCTAACTGAAGGGCTGCTCCTCCCAGGGCAACAAGCAGGCTGAAGGTAGAACTAAACCTCTGATATCCTGCTGAGATGCAATCCCCCCAGTCTTACCTGCAGCTCTATAGCAGGAAACTGGCGGTAGTCATCCTTTCCTCTCCAAAAGAAGAGAGAGTGGGAGAACCAGTCCCACAGTCTGTCAGGTGATAGTGTGGGTGAGGAAGAGAGAAAACCCTTGCTCCTTGCCGCTCAACACTTGCCACCTACTTCAGGCAGGAAACACTGGCTGGAGTCACAAGAGTAAGAGATCCCGACCCTCACTGGCTGCTGCCATGAGGAGAGCAGGCCCTACACCTAGCACAGGCAGGACAGTAGAGACGACCCCATGGGCATAGGCACAGATGGTCAGGCCCTCTAATGCATGTGGGAGATCTGGCCCCACCCTTCATCTATCATATAGAGTGGGTGAGAGAAATGACTCCCCCACCCCTTGCCACTTGTGGCAAGTAGGAGAGCTGTCCCTGAGGTCATGAGAGGGGGAGAATTGGCACTGTCCCCCTGCCCCCGGGAATAGCACTAAGGAAAGGAGGCCCTGCATTTCACCTGGGCAGTGCAATAGAGCTGACCCTGTTGGCAGGGCTGCGGGTGAGCAAGAGGGATGGATAAGAGAAGAATGACTGAGCCTGTCCCCTTGTCTGCTATGTGGCTGCATGAGAGAGGGGAAAAATGCCCTTCCTCCCCTCGCCTCTTGCCATCTGTGAGAAAGCTGGCTCGGGGGCCATGAGGATGGGAGAACAGGCGTGGCACCTCACCTGGGCAGCAGACTAGAGGTGTCCACATCCCCACCCTAGCACGCCATGGGATGGCTAGGCTAAGGGAAATATGTTCTCCCCTATCCCTCGCCACCTACAACAGGCAGGAGAGTCTACTTCAGGGGCATGAGAACAGAAGAGCTGGCCCTGTCCCTCAGCAAGTACAGTGATACAGAGAGGTAACCTTGAACTTCCCCTGGGCAAAGCAGTACAGCTTGTCCTGGCGGTGTGTGTGTGTGGTGGTGTGTGTGCGGGTGAGCTAGACCTAAGGGTGAGAGCAGAACGGGCCCTACTCCCTGGTGTTTGCTACTCTGGGTGAGCTACCAACCAGGCCCAGAACCAGAACTATGAGATGGCCCACCCCAACACCCACATCATCGCTGAACTGCTGGAGCATATAGAGGGGATGAACCTAGAAGTTCAAAGCTACAGGATATTCATGACTCAAAGCGTATAGGATATCCAAGAAGAGTCCTAGTGAGGGCCTGGTAGAGCAGATATAGCAGAAGCCAGAGGCCTCAAACCAGATAAATGACCCTTTGTAATGAACACTTACAACTAAAGAATATGGACTATGAATTTTTTTTAAAGATTTATTTACAGTATTCTGCCTGTATGCCAGAAGAGAGTACCAGATCTCACTATAGATGGTTGTGAGCCACCTTGCATATGCTGAGAATTGAACTCAGGACCTTTGGAAGAGCAGTCAGTGCTCTTAACCACTGAGCCATCTTGGGAAGAGGAGTGGGGAAGGGGAAGAGGGAAGAGAACTTCAGGGAAGGGATAGTTAAGATGGAGGCAGGACAGAGATGAGAGCAAGGAAAGAGATATTTTAATTGCAGGAACCATTATGGGGCTAATACAAAACCTGGCACTAGAGAAATTCCCAGAAATCTGCAAGGATAACCCCAGCTAAGACCCTAAGCAATAGTGAAAAGGTTGCCCAAACTGGCCTTGCCCTGTAGTCAGCCTGATGAATATCTTAAATATCACTGTAGAACCTTCATCCAGCAACTGATGGAAACAGAGGCAGAGATCTGCATTGGAGCACCGTACTGAGGTTCAGTTGAAGAGTGGAAGGAACGAGAATATAAACAAGGAGGTCAAGACCATGAAGGGTTCACCCACTGAAACAGTCTACCTGAGCTAATGGGAGCTGGACCAGAAAGGAACCAGCATAGGACCAAACTCGTCCCTCTGAATGTAGATGACAGTTGTATGACTGGGACAGACTGAGGGACCACTGACAGTGGCATCGGGATTTATCCCTGCTTGTACTGTCTTTTTGGAAACTCATTCTCTTTGGATGGATACCTTGCTCAGCCTAGATATAGCTCCCTAGTAGGGAGGGGCTTGGACCTTCTTCAAAGCAATGTGCCTTACCTTCTCTGAGGAATGGATGGGGGATGGGGCAGGGATTAGTTGAACAGAACAGTAGGAGAGGAGGGAGTGGGAACTGGGATGGGTATGAAAAATGAAAAAAGATAGTTTATTTTCTTTAAAATAACATAAAATAAAAGAACTTGTAGGAAAAGACATGGACTAAAGGGTATACTGTGTGGCTCACTGAGCCATACTACAGATTTTATGATGATTTTTTTTTTTTACTTTTTTTTGCTTGTTTTGTTTTAAGCTTTTTTTGTTTTAATCTTAAATTTTGTTTTGGGTGTGAAAGTAGCAAAGGCAGAGGGCAGAAGCAAGAGGACATGGAGATGAATGGGATTGGGATGGAGGATGTGAAATCCACAAAGAATCAATAAAAATAACAAAAAAGGAAATATAGTAATAAAACTGCTTGGTATTGGCATAAAAACAAACATGTGGTCATTGGAATCTATTTGAAGACACTTCTGTAAATCCATACATACATGGATACTTGATTTTTGATTTAAAAAAAAGCCAGAAATACACACCGAGGAGAAAAAGATAGCATCTTCAACAAATGATGTTGTTCTAACTGGATGCCTGCAGGTAGAAGAATGCACATGGATCCATATTTACCACTCTTCACAAACTCAAGTCTAAATGGATCAAAGACCTCAACATAAAACCAGATAAACTGGACATGGTAGATGAGAAAGTGGAGGAGCAACCTTGAAGGCATTGGTGTGGGAGACGACTTACTGAACAAAGCATGGATAGCACAGACACTAAGAAGAATGATTAATAAATGGGACCCTATGACCTCATGAAGCTGAAAAGTTTCTGGAAGACAAAGGACACTGTCAATCAGACAAAGAGGCAACTTACAAAATGGGAGAAAATTTTTTCAACTACAAAACTTAAAGAGGACTAATAACCAAATACATAAAGAATTCAAGAAATTAGGTATCAAAAATCAAATAGTCCAATAAAATGTGGTAGAAGTCTAAATAGAGAATTTGCAATAGAGGAATTTCAAATGTCTGAGAAACAAATAAATGTTCAACATCCTTAACCATTAGGGAAATACAAAACAAAACTACTTTGAAATTCCATATTACACCTATCAGAAAGGGTAAAATCAATAACACAAGTAACAGTTCATGCTGGTGAAGATGTGGAACAAGGAAACACTTCCTCCTTGCTGGTGAAAAAACAAACTTGTGCAATCACTATGGAAATCAATATGGTTGTTCTTTAGAAAGCCGGAAATCCATCTACCTCAAAGCCTAGCTATATCACTCCTGGGAATTTACCCAAATAATGCTTCATTCTATCACAAGGACACTTGTTCAACTATGTTCAATGAGGTTTTATTCATAACAGCCAGAAATTGGAAACAACCTAGATGCCCTTCAACTGAAGAATGGATAAAGAAAACTTGGTACATTTACACAATGGAGTATTACTCAGGTGTTAACAACAATGACATCATGATATTTGTAGGCAAAAGGGATGAACCAGAAAAATTCTGAGTGAGGTAACCCAGACCCAGAAAGATAAATATGGTATATATTCACTTATAAGGGGATAGATCAAGAGATGTTAGGTTAAGATGAGGGGCCTACGGGGGGGGGGCAGCACCGGAATCTCACTGGGGTGGGGAAATAGGCTAGACTTATGGGCATACTGGGGGCAAGTGGGGTGAGAATAGGGGAAGATGGGATGGATGGAAAGAGTGTGGTGGGGACAGACAGCTGGAAATGGGGAGGTACATTTAGGTTTGATATGGAAACCTAGCATAATGAAAAGTTCCTAGAATCTATGAATGTGATTGTAATGACTCATAGTAATGGGGGATACCCAATCTCACCGTAGCCATCACTTGTAGCCATGTGATGCTTCCAATGTTGGGACTAGACTGCAATCAATTGAATTGTTGGCTAAGGTGGTCCAATGGAAATCCCCAAGCATCCCAGTTTGTTGATAAGACAAAGGGTTGATCACCACAAACTGACAGTGTGGCCCCACTGCCAAGGACAACAACCACACAACTGAGAGAACATGTTGAGCTGGTACCTACATGGAGCCTTCATTCCTACATTCTAGTCTGTTTGGTCTGGAAAGGTGCTCTGCAGGCTACAGAAAGAGAAACATGAAAGCTAACCCAGCCACAAAACCTTTGACCTACAAATTGTCCTGCCTACAAAATATGCTAGGATAATGCTAGAGTAATGCTGATACAAAACTTGTGGGAGCAGCCAACCAATATCTGGTTTGACTTGCGGTCCACTCCAGAAGAAGGAACTCATACCTGGCACTTTTTGGGTAACCAAGAACCAGAGACAAGATAACCCAAAGACCTAGGATAAAATCAAACACTGATGGTCTTAAAAAAAAAAAAGACTCCTAATGATTCTTCTATACTAATAGATCCTTGTCTTATCCAATCATCATCAGAGAGACTTTATCTGGCAGTAAATAGTAACAGATACAGAGGCTCACAGTAAGACATTACCTTGAGAAAGAATCTAAGTGGGAAGTCTCCATCGAATCCCTTTCCTCTGAGCTCAGGGAATCCTTAGGAAGTGGTCAGAGAAAGATTGTAAGGCCAGAGAAGATTGAGGACACCAGGAGAACAAGACCCTCTGAAACACCTAGGCAAAGTGCATATGAGCTCAAAGAGACTGAAGCAACAATCGCAGGGCCTACATGGGTCTACACCAAGTCTTCTGCATATATAGTATAGCTGTTAGTTTAGTATTTTTATTGGTCTATTGACTGTGGAAATAAATGGGTCTTTGACCCTTGTCACTGCTCTTGGGAACTGTTTCCTACCTGTTGGGTTGTGAGTTCAATCTTGGCATAATCATTTGTGCTACATCTTATTATATTTTATTGTGTCATGTTTAGTTATGTCTTAGAAGCCTGTTCTTTTCTGATGAGAGACAGAAAAAGAATAGATCCAGAGGGGAGGGGAATGGGGGGAACTGATAGAAATGGATGGAGGGGAATGTATAATCAGGATATATTCTATGAGAAAATAATTTATTTCAACAAATGGAAAAAATTGAAATAAAAATTTTAATGGGGAAATTAAAAATATAAACATAGAATATAGAGAAAATAATGATATTAGAAACATATGATTCTCACTCAGTTTTTATGATATTGATTATTGTTTTGAATATTGATTAGAATTAGATGGATTGTGACATGTGCAAACACTTGGGATGAAATTTGTATTACGGCTTTCCAGAGAGATGAATGAATGAATGGTCGATTGATGGATAGAAGGATGAATGAACCAATGGATAAAGCATTTTAGGAATTAACCCCTGCAATTTTAAAGGTCAAGATGTTCCACGAATGGCCATCTCAAAGCTGGAGAAAGAGGAGAACCACTTTTCTTATCAATCTAAAGAACAGTAGAGTTTCTGCTTGAATCAACATTTGGGCCTTTCTTAAGTCTACTGTGTAGGATAAGCCTCCAGCTAAAGAAAGGCTCACCTTGTGTGTTTAACCACACCAGCAGAGGAGCACTTCTAGGCCTTTCATTGATTGAGGATGGAGACAGATTTTGGAGCCAGCAACTAGCTGTGAAGACAAATTAGAGAAGGGAGATTGCTGTATGCTATAGATATTGTTCAACTGAATGAAGATTTCTGTGGAGCGCCAAGTGAAAGATCACACCATTCCACAATTCACTGTCCCGACAAGTTTTCAATGTGTAAAGTTATAGAGCTCTAATGAAGTCCCGGGTCACCCAGTACAAGTAATGGGTGCAAAGTATCACACTTTACTACTGGTAAGTGTAAGATATGCTCTGCTTGAAGAATAATGGTATATGTAAACTCTGCTTTCTTATAAATGATGATTAGGTAAGTCCATAAAATGTGGAACTAAGAGAATGTGTACACATAGCCTCCAAGACTGAGAATTATTTAACGTTATCTTCATAAAAAAGACTGAAGAAACAGCATAAAGCAACATTAGGAATATCAAGGCAAACTTCAAGAAAATTGAATTCTGACAAATGAATAAATTCTATTTTCTACTATATTAGAATAACAATGATCTTGCTCTTAGAATATTAACAATAAAATATGTCCCCATGTGCTCGATAGTTTTATGTCAACGTGACACAAACTAAAGTCATCTGAGAGAAGGGAACCTCAACTGAGAAAATGCCTCCATAATATCAGGCTGTAGACAAGACTGTAGGGTATTTTATTAATTAGTGATCGATAGGAGAGGGCCAGGCCATTGTGGATGGTATAATCCCTGGGGCTGGTGGTACTGAGTTCTGTAATAAAGCCAGATTGAGCAAGTTATGATGAACAAGTCAGTACACAGTAGTCATTCATGGCCTCTGTATCAGCTCCTGCCTCCAGTTGCTGACCTGTTTGAGACCCTTCCCTGACTTCCTTCCATGTTCAACAGTGATATGGAAGTGTAAGCCAAATAAACCCTTTCCTCCCCAACTTGCTTTTGCTCATGGTGTTACATCACAGCACTAGAACCCTAATTAAGACATCTCAATTTTAAAATACTAGCACCAATAGTTATATTGCTGTTAGTAGCCACTTAATAATATTCAAACACATGTGTGAGAAGCCTATGGAACAAGTAGAAGTATCTATTCTTTCTGAAACATGATGTTATTACCCCAATAACATCACCAAAAATATAATAAACAAAAAATTAAACTTTGACTTAAAGTTGCCCATTATCATCAGTACCATAGAACCACAAATAGGAGACTTGTATTAATATGAAAATATGCTAATCAGCAATAATACATTGACATAAGTGAGAAAATGAAATTAGGAGACTTCTCACTGAGTAGAATGTGAAAATCAGACTCTGATATCAGAAAGCCTGGATTATATTTAAGAGTCTCTTTCTTTTACATCTGTTATTCGCTAATTGAAGAATTGAGACAATTACCTAACATCAGTATCTCAATTTCTTTTTTTTTTTTTGGCCATACTTTTATTTGCTACATATACTATAAACATATACAATACATGCTACAAAAAAATTTTTTTTTAAATTTAACTGTCAAGAAAGTGTATAGTGTTATAATACAATGGCACATATTCATATTTTATTTCAAATCGGTTTGCTTATCACCCACTTCAAACCATTAATAGTGAAATGTTACTTGAGGAAAATTAAAATTATCTATTTGCAATATTAATAAACAATTCCAACAAATTAATAAGAATTAACCATGTCAAATATTAGTATCCAAAAGTGGGCTCTTGCAGAAGTGATTATATAAAACATAGCAACCAATTTCAGGTTACTTTGCTCTGGGACAATGGACATATGCACTTGACTAGGATTCTCGCACTTGCTATTTTTGGAAGATATTTGTAAGAAGTCCTTTGATCTCTTGAGGTCCAATAACTGCTACACCCAGCCAAATCCAACCAAACTTCATGTAATGGCTCTGAACAACTAATCACCGAGGAGTTCTGATCAACGTAGAGCTGTGTATCCCATCAACACCACACATAATGAAGAGATAGAACAAGCCAGCATCAAAGGCAAAGGCAAAAGAAAATACAAACATTCAAATCAGTTGTGACAAGGATTTTCTACAAATATTTTATATGCCATAATTTTAGAGCGTTGTTTTGTTGTTGTTTTTTTAAATTATTTCATTTGGCTTTTGAGACAAGATCTCAATTTCTACATCGCTAAAATTGATATAGAGATAGGAATATCTGTTCTAGAGCAATTGTGTAAACAAATAAGCTCACACAGGTGAAGCATTTAGCAGGAATCTGTGAAAGGATACAGAGGTTTCTTGCAAAAATAAACAGAAGAAGTTGTAGCACGCATGAGTAGAAGGTTTTGAAGAGACAGAGGCAGAGAGCGCAGGGATATGAGGTCATCCACCTATTGCCTGGTATAGTAATGCATGTCTTTAATATCTGCACTCCAGCTTGAGGCAAAGGCAGGTGGATTTCTGTGGGTTGAAGGTCAGCCTTGTCTATGTTGTGAGACTCTATATCAAAGAAACAAAAGTAGTTATAATCTGGACACTACTTGATAAACAGCCAAAGGAAAGATAGTAACTGTGTTAAAAAAGAGATCTGTACCCCAGGGGAAACAAGAGTCATGTAATGAAAACAGTTCAAGTGTGTATCAACTCATGAAAAGACAAGGAAATTATGGTGCATATATACAGCAGAATATTATTGAGCCTCTGAAATGAAGATAAGTTAGTCACTTGTGAATCAATGCTGAAATTGGGGAATATTATAGGAAGTATTGTGTTAATTGAAATAAAACTTAAAAGAAAGAAAAGTTTCACATAATCTTACTCACATGAGAAAAATTAAAATTTTGATTTTGATGTTGGAATGATGTCTCAGCATTCAAGAGTTAGGGATAGGACTGAGATTCAGGTTAAATTTTCTGCCCTTCCAGGGCACCTATGTTTAGTCCCAGCACTCATGTCAGGTGGCTCACAACTTCCTGTAACCGCAGCTCTAGGAATCTGTCACCCTCTTCTGGCCTCCCTGGGTACCCATACACAAGTGGAGACCACATAGACACACATGGTGACCACATAGACTCACACATACACAAAAATAAATGCTAAGGAAAACCCAAGAAACACAGAAAGAGTTCTTTTGGCAGAATTTAAGAGTGAACTAGTAGCTAGTTCTGGATATATAAAGTAGGGAGGAGGCAAACGAAAGTTGGGCACTAGGTACTAAGTTACATTAGCTAACTAGTGTCAAAGGCTGGGTGTATTGCCCAGTAGGGTGACGACAGATAATAACAATAATGTTCTGTGCTTTACAGAAAGGTATAAAAAGTGTTTTGAAAGAGTCATCATTAAAATAAAATCTCAAGGATGATGAATTTAATATGATTTAAACATTTCACAATAGATGTGCATATTAACACATTTCATGGAGATCCATTAAGATATACTTTTATGGAGATATTTAAAAATTAACTTGAAATGCATTGGAGGTTTGGAGAGTTGCCTCAATTGTTGACAGTGTTCGATGCATGACCATGAAGGCCCAGTTCACATTCCAACATCCATGTAACTGTCTGCGCTTGATCTTCCCCATGCCTTCAACATTAGCTCTAGCGGTGGGACAACAACCTTAGTGGTGGTAGAGACGTAAGAGTATCTTTTGCTTGGGACTGACATTCAGCCAAACAGTAAATGCCTCAGATTCAGGGAAAGGTCCAGCATCAAAGAAATAAGGCAGAGAGTGTCAGAAAATGAAATTTGTCACCGTAATCGGGCTTCCTTGCATGTCGCATGTGCATCTGTACACACGCATGCACATTGGTGAATGCACACACACATTTACCACTTGTATCCATACATATAATAAAAAAATCACATGGATGGCGATAAATGTGTTTATCATTTGTGAATTCATTCATACATGTGACCTTGGGCAAGTCACCTCCCTCACTTCATTAGCTACCCTCTCTGTATCAGACTGCTATCATTTTAAGAATATAATCACATATAATCACTTTATACTTTAAGAATTTCATACAATGTTTTTTGATCATATTCACCATCTACTCTTACATCTTACTCTTTCCAGATCTGCTCCCACATCTCTGCGCCTTAAGTTCCCCAGTCAATGCCTTCTTAAACTAAAATACAAAAACAAAACTACCAACTTCAATTTGTGTGTATATATATATTCTATATATCCATTGGTATGAGGCCATGCACTGTTGTGTGGCTAACCAACCAAGGGCTACCACATATAGAAAACTGAATGTTGCTCTCTCAGAAGCTATAAACTCTTAAAAGGATCCTGGTCAGGGCTGGGAGTTGGTAAGCCCCTCCCTGCTCCATACTAGAACATTAATGGACTTAATCTTTTGCAGGAAACCCCATGCGATGTCTGATCATGAGTCCTATAATGTCCACATGTCCCCAACCTTTGGCACAATCCTTCTGCTCTCTCTTCCATGATAGCCCCTGGATCTATGGCAGAAATAAGGGAGTTTCATACAGAGGTCTCATTTGTGGTTGAGAATTCCATTAATACTTATTATTTGATCAGTTGTGAGTTTCTAGGTTTCCCACCATCTACTACACAAAGAAACTTCAGGGTAGAGATACAAATTTAGAAAAGAGTTTAATACTAAATCTGATACAGAGTATCTGAATACATTACTAGTTCCTGTTGGGAGCATAGCACTAAGGTTCTTGAGCCCACAGATCTCCAGAGAAAACAGAAATGTTAAGTGCACAAGGTTGTCTTTCCAGTGGGAAAGATGAAAAACCTGTTTCTCTATCCAGAAAGCTGAGAATTAGAAATAGTTAACTTGCTGCTTATCTGAATTGTCTGTTGGGCCAGGACATATCAAGTTCTTAGAACCAAGACTCAAGGTGACTAATAATCTAAATGAGCCAGAATCTGCCTCAAGTTCAGACAATTAGGACCGGAGATGGAAAATAGTTCAAATTACCTCTACAGCTACCTACATGACTGGAGTCAGATGCTTAGACCCTTAAGCTGGTACAGATAGCTTGAACCCATAGTCTTGGAGGAAACAGCATGTTCCTCTAGTTGAGTTTCAGCCTAATTATGTTTCGTTGTACAATGGGATTTCTATTACACCAGGAAACTTTTTTCCACAAATTGTACTGAGTTTAAATAATTGGAAATAAACTATGTGTTGTTGGGTTGCTGAAGTCTAATCCTGTAGTGAGGAGACAAGCAGGCATGCTTTTCGTCTCGCCCGACTCCCAGCTGCCTGGCCAGCTTATGCCCCAAAATAACAACACACAAATTGTATTCTTTTAAACACTGCTTGGCCCATTAGCTCTAGCCTCTTACTGGCTAACTCTCACATCTTGATTAACCCATTTCTATTAATCTGCGTAGCACCACAAGGTGGTGGTTTACCGGGAAGATTCTAACCCTCATCCATCTTGGGCTGGAGCTTCATCACGTCTGCCTCACTGCCTTCTTCCTCCCAGAATTCTGTTCTGGCTACTCCACCCACCTAAGGGCTGGCCTAGAAAAAAGACCAAGGCAGTTTCTTTATTAACCAATGAAATTAACACATAGACAGATGACCTTCCTACATCATAATCCAGGTTGACGAAGTCAATCTACACCAGATTTCCATCCTCATCTCTTTGTGTAGGTAATTTTCCTGTATAACAGGAAATCCCTTTAGGTTCTCCCCCTGGGCCCTGGGAGTTCTTCAACCATCAGTTCTTCATCAGATCTATAGGTCCAGACACTTATGTCTTCCAGTTGGACAGAGTCTTAAATCCTAAAAGAAAGTGATTGGTTTATATATAGTATTCACATCATGATTTCAATCCATGGTCACATCTTGGCCACACTGTTCCATTGCTGCAGCTTCATAGCTTAATAACATTGATGACCTCCTAACCCCTCATAAGAAACTCATCTGGCATCTTTTGGTAGTATGAAAAGTAGCTATCAGCAACAAATCTTCCTTCTTAGTACCTTTAGCAATAGGGCATACCTATGAAATTCAGATGGGAGACCAAGAACAATAAAGATAACATGTATTACTTAGGAATCTCAAGGCCATCCATAATCAACAATTCAAGGGACATTTGATTTGACCACCTATGGTTTCTGGGGAAAAGTTTTAACCCTTTTCCGTGATGCTCTATTTGAATTCAGAAACACACACATACATTCACACACACACATGTATATGTTTATGTTTATATACATATATCGTATATATTAAGTATATATTTTATAAAATGATAAAATTTTATATGGCATTTCAAGCATCTTTAATATTATTTTTCCAGGCCTTCCTCTTCTTTGTTTTATATCTATTCCCATGTGAATTTTTGCTCCTCATTTTATGCTGTTTCCCTTCCGATCACCTTTGTTCCTCTGACCCTACTTTCCAAAGATCTTTCTTTACCCGCCATGCCCATGGCCTGTTTCTAGTTTCCTGAATTCTACTGATACCCTAGGTTTAATCCACAAAGTTAAATATTCGATGCTAAGATACACATTAGTGGGACCATGTAACAATTTTCTTTCTGTGTCAGGGTTATCTCACTCAGTATTTCCATCCATCTTTTAGAAATGCTCATTGTTTTACAATGGAATAGAACATAATTGTGAATCAGGATCATGTTTCTGTTATCCACTCATTAGTTAAAGGACATCTAGGCTGTTTCCCATATCCTAGCTACTTTGAAAAGAGGATTATGAACATGAATTGACATCTTTCTCTCTCTAGAAGGAAATACAGTCCTTTGGGAACATGGCCAGTATTAGCTTATCTGGATCAAATGGTAGACTATTGATTTAGAGACTTCTACAGTGGTTTCCATAGTGACTGGATCAATTTGCATTCCACCAATAATACATGACTTTTCTATTACCCTACATTATTACCAGTGTTTATTGTCTTATTTTCTTAACCTTAGCCATTCTGAATTGATTAGGATGAAATCTCTGAGTAGTTTTATTTTGCACTTACCTCTTAACTAAGGATGGTGGACACTAAAAAAGAATATTTCTTAGCCATTTGTCTTTCTTCTGAAAACTTTCTGTGTAGTTCTATAGCCCATTTTTCAATTTATTTTTTCATTTTCTCAGTATTTATTTTTTTTTAGCTTTTTGCATTCTCTAGATTCTTATCTTCTATCAGACATATAGTTGGCAAAGACTTTTTCCATTCTTCAGGCTCCCTGTCAGCCAATTAAGCTTTCCTTTGTAATGACTGTCATTGTGTTTAAATAAATGTGATTGTACATGTTATGGAATGAAACAATTAAAATAGATTCATGTATTAATTATTAATTATGAATGGTTTCTATTACTGTAAGTCAATTACCAAGCATTCATCTCTGTTTCTGAGCTTATTCTGAAAAAGAATAGGATAAAAGCATCAAGGATAATACTTAAACATAGCCTTTATTACAAACTTGTGCCTCTACAGCCTTGCTTTTTTTGAAGATTATACAAGAAATAATAATGTCACACAAAGCATAAATGAGCCACAGCTACAGAAAGCAAAATTTAAAATCAGAATGCAGGGAATTGAGCATTTTATCCTAATATTTAATACTGTTTCATTTTATGCCCATATGGCAATATCCTTTTAATAGCATATTTATTATTCTGAATTTCATTTCAAGATAAAGATTATTTTGCACTATAATCATGACACACATAGAAAGAAATGCCACTCTTGGGACCCTGAATGGTTCTTATTTTGCTTTGTCTCTAAACTGTGAAGGAGCCGATGAAGGCTTCACAGCAAGTAGGTGACCCCAGGAACCTGGAACAATTTTGCACCACTAACTCTTGTCGTAGCATGAATTTTAATCTCTACAGAAAACTCATGAAATTGTGCTCATTGTGAGTTCGACCTTAAAAGTATGCATACATAAATACATCAACAGAGGAGATGGTCAGGATAACTTGCCATGTAGCACTAAAATTCCAAGACATGTTTCCCAGAACTTAATATTCTAACAGATATGGGTTGTGACTCAAAAGGAGAGTTGCTATTCTTGAATTTACAGATCCCATTCATAGCATTCATGAATTAAATTAAGAGGACTGGTACATGCTAATGAGAAATAGATACTTTTTATTTTACTTTTATGAATAAAATTTAACATTTCTTAATTATGAAATTTCTCAACAAACCACAATAGCACTATCAGTAAGAATGATATTATTTCCATTAAAACTCATTTAATATCATATGTCAATTATGTTCATTATTAACATTATTTTAAATTGATGACTATACATTTTATCAACCAGAAATTACACTTATCACAACTTCAAAATTACTGGAATTAAATTTAAGCCAAAGTATTATTAATTGATAAACATAAAGGTCTATTATCTAACAATTACACTTTGAAGTTTGTAACAAAAGTAACAAAATCAACATTCACAGGTGTTTGCCCTCCCACTTTCATTGAGGGAGTTTTGTTGTCCACAATAACAAAGAAATAGATGCAATGGCGCCCAGACGTGTGGACAACTGAATCCACTGAAAGCCTGAGAAAGCTTGGGAAAGAGTAAAGCGTGTTTTCTTGGTAGCACTGATTTCTCTGGTCTGCTCTGCTTGCTAGAAGCAAGCAAGAGCTCTCATCTAAGAGAGGCTTCCTGACTCAGCTTCAGCTGTAAAACCCTGCAGCTCTTAAGAGGTCCTGCCACGAAACATTTAAATGGTGTTGATAAAAGCCAACTGAATGCTTGTTTGTTTTCAGCAGTAGCAGGAAAAAATCTGTTTTGTTTTAAAATGCCGGCTTTCTGGGCCATCCTGCCAGGGCAAACTCTGACTGTTTGAGGCAGGAGGGCCAGCTACAGAGAGAGGACTTGTGTGTTGTCTGTGGACATAATGCTGCAACTTACTTGCCAGCAGGGACCTTGAAATGCCATAGAGTTGTGGCAGTAAACATGGCTACAGCCAGTACCTCAGCCATGAGGCTGGAAAGCTAAGGAATGGACTGGATCTAGCTGACAAAGCCACGGCTTTAATCCTACTGACATTGCTTGCTAAATTAAGGACTCATGTGGTCAAAAAAGAGACATATACAGTAAAAGAAAGATTTAAAGTCAAAGAAAATGTTTAAATGGTTTACAGTGTGTAAAAATATATGCATGCTAAACGTTAAAGTTCTTAAAGTAAAAAACAAAAAAAAGGAAGAAAGAGAGTAGTTGGGTGTGGTAGTACACACCTTTAATCCCAACACTTGGGAGGCAGAGGGAGATTGACCTCTGTGACTTCAAGGTGTGGTAGCACACGCCTTTGATCCCAGTGCCTAGAAGGCAGAGACAAACAGACCTCTGTGAGTTCAAGGTGTAGTAGTATACACCTTTAATCCCAATGCCTGGGAGGCAGAGACAGGTGGATCTCTGAGAATTCAAGGACAGCCTGGTCTACAGAGTTATTCCAGGTCAAAGATACAGAGAACCTGTCTCAAAAAGCAAAAAATAAAAGTAAAAATAAACAAAATAGAGGTTAAAATAACGCACACAAAGATGGAAAATACACAGAGAATTTTGATACTGTATGCTATTATGCTCTCTTTGAATTATTTGAATGCTGAGGAAAGAGCAACAGCTGCTAAAAGATATTT